>NC_088396.1:22269948-22454948 GCF_034236695.1 Oncorhynchus nerka
TCATGCTGTTCCTAGGAGGGGTGCGTCACTTGAGTGTGTTGAGTCACTGATGTGATCTTCCTGTCTGGGATGGCACCCCCCCTTCGGTTGTGCCATGGCGTAGATCTTTGTGGGCTATACCCGGCCTTGTCTCAGGATGAAAGTTGTTGGTTGAAGTTATCCCTCTAGTGGTGTGGGGGCTGTGCTTTGGCAAAGTGGGTGGGATTATATCCTTCCTGTTTGGCCCTGTCCGGGGGTATCATCGGATGGGGCCACAGTGTCTCCTGACCCCTCCTGTCTCAGCCTCCAGTATTTATGCTGCAGTAGTTTGTGTCGGGCGGCTAGGGTCAGTTTGTTATATCTGGAGTACTTCTCCTGTCTTATCCGGTGTCCTGTGTGAATTTAAGTATGCTCTCTCTAATTCTCTCTTTCTCTCTTTCTTTCTCTCTCTCTGAGGACCTGAGCCCTAGGACCATGCCTCAGGACTACCTGGCATGGTGACTCCTTGCTGTCCCCAGTCCACCTGGCCCTGCTGCTGCTCCAGTTTCAACTGTTCTGCCTGTGGCTATGGAATCCTGACCTGTTCACCGGATGTGCTACCTGTCCTAGACCTTTTATTTGACCATGCTGGTCATTTATGAACATTTGAACATCTTGGCCATGTTCTGTTATAATCTCCACCCGGCACAGCCAGAAGAGGACTGGCCACCCCTCATAGCCTGGTTCCTCTCTAGGTTTCTTCCTCGGTTTTGGCCTTTCTATGGAGTTTTTCCTAGCCAACGTGCTTCAACACCTGCATTGCTTGCTGTTTGGGGTTTTAGGCTGGGTTTCTGTACAGCACTTTGAGATATCAGCTGATGTACGAAGGGCTATATAAATACATTTGATTTGATTTGATATCCTCTCTCCTCGCTCTCCTCACTCTCCTCTCTCTTCTCTCTCTCCTCACTGTTTTCACGCTCCTCTATCTCCTCTTTCCTTTCTCTTCACTCTCCTCTCTCCTCTCTCCTCTCTCCTCTCTCTCCTCTCTCTTCTCTCTCCTCTCTCCTCTCTACCGACTCTCCTCTCTCTCTTCTTTCTCCTCTCTCCTCTCTCCTCTCCTCACTGTGCTCTCTCCTCTCTCTCCTCACTGTGCTCTCTCCTCTCTCTCCTCGCTCTCCTCACTCTCCTTTACTCTCCTCTCTCATCTCTCTCTCCTCTTTCTCCTTACTCTACACATTCTACTCACTCTCCTCTCTCTCATCTCTCTTCTCTCTCCTCTCTCCTCACTCTCCTCTCTCCTCACTCTCCTCTCTCTCCTCTCTCTCATTTCTCTCCTCTCTCTCCTCACTGTTTTCACTCCTCTATCTCCTCTTTCCTCTCTCCTCTCCTCTTTCCTTTCTCTTCACTCTCCTCTCTCCTCTCTCCTCGCTCTCCTCTCTCCTCTCTCTCCTCACTCTCCTCTATCTCCTCTCTCTCCTCTCTCTTCACTTCTCTCTCTCCTCACTCCCCTCTCTCCTCTCTCTCCTCTTTCCTCTCCTCTCTCTCCTCTCTCCTCTCTCTCCTCACTGTTTTGTTTTCACTCTCCTCTCTCTCCTCTTTCCTTTCTCTTCACTCTCCTCTCTCCTCTCTCTCTCCTCACTGTGCTCTCTCCTCACTCTCCTCTCTATCCTCACTCTCCTCTCTCCTCTCTCTCCTTTCTCTCCTCTTTCTTCTCACTGTTTTCACTCTCCTCTCTCTTCACTCTCCTCACTCTCCTCTCTCTTCTCTCTCCTCACTCTCCTCACTCTCCTCACTCTCCTCTCTCTTCTCTCTCCTCACTCTCCTCACTCTCCTCTCAAATTCAAATTTAAAATGCTTTTTTGGGTTGAAATATAATTTGTAGATATTGCCAATGTGGTACAGCATTTCAGTAAATACAGTAAAATGCAATGAGGATGATGAAATACAGTTAATTTGAATAGTAATAATAATAATAGTACATTTAATCATGTTTTATTGTGTAATCTTCGGTTGATACATTTCATTAAATAAAAGTCTTGTTTATTAAAAAGAAAGAATGGTTAATAAATAATCAACAAAATGTTAATGGATAATGGCTACACTATGTATTACTGTCAGTTATATACAATGTAAATACTTCAGGGAATTAATGGTTGTGGGATGTCCCTCAGGCTCTGGCAATCATATACATATCTGGCAGTAATATTTGCAGTTTCTCCCTCACTCAGAATAATTCCCAGCTTCGTGTTGTTAGTAAATGTACAGGATTTGGGAATTGATTGAGATATTTTCTGGGAAAATATTATCTTATTTCTAAGTATTCTCACAGTAGAGGAAAAAGTACATCTCTGTCTTTTTGTGTCTCCCTTATTCTATAGCCAATTGGTGGTCGCTGAGCCATTATTTGGTCAGGATCTGTTTCTGTTTTGAGATATCCTGCCAATTTGTATTCTCTTTTGAGGGACAAATAGCAATTTAGTTTATTCTATGTTTTTTGTTTTTTTTCCATATTTGTCAAATAGGAGTTGTACATTTCTGTAACAATTTAATGGATTTCCTAGTTTGTTTGGAGAATAGGGTTGTTTAGTGTTCCTAACAGCAGACATAGGGGATTCTTTTCAGGGTTCAGTTCTTGGGTTTTCAGTGCTTTGAGTTGTAAGGAGGTTTTCAAATAAAATAAAATAAAACTTTAATTGTCACATGCGCCGAATACAACAAGTGTGGACTTTACCGTGAAATGCTTACTTACAAGTCCTTAACCAACAGTACAGTTCAAGAAGAGTTAAGAAAATATTTACCAAGTAGACTAAAATAAAAAGTAGTCCTAAAAGTTACACAATAAGAATAACAATAATGAGCCTATATAAAGGGGGCACCGGTACCGAGTCAGTGTGCAGGGGTACAGGTTAGTTGAGGTAATCTCTACATGTAGGTGGGGGAGAAGTAACTATGTATAGGTAACAAAAAAACAGTGAGTAGCAACAGTGTACAAAAGGGGGAGGGGGTTAATGTAAATTGAACGGTGGTGATTTGATGAATTGTTCAGCAGTCTTATGGCTTGGGGGTAGAAGCTGTTGAGGAGCCTTTTGGCGCTCCGGTACCGCTTGCCGTGCGGTAGCAGAGAAAACTGTCCGTTTCAGGACATTTCATTGTTGTCAGTCTGTTTCAGGCCGTTTCATAGGTCGTTTCATCATTGTCGGTGATCAGGCCTACCACTGTTGTGTCGTCAGCAAACTTAATGATGGTGTTGGGGTCGTGTTTGGCCACGCAGTCGTGGGTGAACAGGGAATACAGGAGGGGACTAAGTACACACCCCTGAGGGGACCCAGTGTTCAGGATCAGCGTGGCAGACGTGTTGTTGCCTACCCTTACCACCTGGGGGCAGCCCATCAGGAAGTCCAGGCTCCATTTGCAGAGGGAGGTGTTTAGTCCCAGAGTCCTTAGCTTAGTGATGAGCTTTGTGGGCAATATGGCGTTGAACGCTGAGCTGTAGTCAATGAACAGCATTCTCACATAGGTGTTCCTTTTGTCCAGGTGGGAAAGTTTTTAATGTCCTGTTGGTAGCATAATCATAATCGTTGGTCATCCATTTTATTTTCCAATGATTGCACGTTAGCAAGAAGAACGGATGGCAGTGGGAGATTACTTGCTCGTGTACGGATTCTCAGAAGGCTGCCCGACCTGCGACCCCTTTTCCTGCGTCTTTCTTCACCCAAAAGGCAGGGATCTGACCATGTTCCAGTGAAAGCAGGATATCCTTCTCGTTGGTTTCGTTAAAGGAACAAGTTTCTTCCAGTCCAAGGTGAGTAATCACTGTTCTGATGTCCAGAAGTTATTTTCAGTCATAAGAAACAGTAGCAGCAACATTATGTACACAATAAGTTTTAAAAAACAAGTTCCACAAAACGCTACAAAATGAACAAAATAGCACAATTGTAAAACATCAGCCATGTTCTTCAGCGCCATGTTTTCTTTCTTTGGAGCTTAATTTCAAATTGTGCCAACTTTTTAGTGTCCTTTTCTTTATATTTACAATGAATAAAGGGAATCGTCTGAGTTTTGCTCTACATGCATTATTTGGTCATTTCTTTTGGATATTTAGGATCATTCTGCAGAACTCTGTATGTATATTTTCTGTTGAGTTTTTCTCCCAGTGCGTATTACGGGTTGGGCCCCAAACCTGGCTTCCATATTGTGCAATTGGTAAAAGTACACTAGTGAATATTTTCCACTAGATTTCGATAGGAATATTTATTTTTTAGAATTGTATTTTTATCGAGCAAAATTATTTGCGGGCAATTTCGTTTTCTGAAAGTCGATGTTGATTGCCCAGTTGATGCTGTATTCCCAAAGAATGTTTTAAGTTGTTCCTGTAGACCTTACTCTGTTGGTGACAGTAGGTCATCAAATCAAATCAAATCAAATCAAATTTATTTATATAGCCCTTCGTACATCAGCTGATATCTCAAAGTGCTGTACAGAAACCCAGCCTAAAACCCCAAACAGCAAACAATGCAGGTGTAAAAGCACGGTGGCTAGGAAAAACTCCCTAGAAAGGCCAAAACCTAGGAAGAAACCTAGAGAGGAACCAGGCTATGTGGGGTGGCCAGTCCTCTTCTGGCTGTGCCGGGTAGAGATTATAACAGAACATGACCAAGATGTTCAAATGTTCATAAATGACCAGCATGGTCGAATAATAATAAGGCAGAACAGTTGAAACTGGAGCAGCAGCACAGTCAGGTGGACTGGGGACAGCAAGGAGTCATCATGTCAGGTAGTCCTGGGGCACGGTCCTAGGGCTCAGGTCCTCCGAGAGAGAGAGAAAGAAAGAGAGAATTAGAGAGAGCATATGTGGGGTGGCCAGTCCTCTTCTGGCTGTGCCGGGTGGAGATTATAACAGAACGTGGCCAAGATGTTCAAATGTTCATAAATGACCAGCATGGTTGAATAATAGTAAGGCAGAACAGTTGAAACTGGAGCAGCAGCATGGCCAGGTGGACTGGGGACAGCAAGGAGTCATCATGTCAGGTAGTCCTGGGACATGGTCCTAGGGCCCAGGCCAGTTGAAACTGGAGCAGCAGCATGGCCAGGTGGACTGGGGACAGCAAGGAGTCATCATGTCAGGTAGTCCTGGGGCATGGTCCTAGGGCTCAGGTCCTCCGAGAGAGAGAAAGAAAGAGAGAAGGAGAGAATTAGAGAACGCACACTTAGATTCACACAGGACACCGAATAGGACAGGAGAAGTACTCCAGATATAACAAACTGACCCTAGCCCCCGACACATAAACTAATGCAGCATAAATACTGGAGGCTGAGACAGGAGGGGTCAGGAGACACTGTGGCCCCATCCGAGGACACCCCGGACAGGGCCAAACAGGAAGGATATAACCCCACCCACTTTGCCAAAGCACAGCCCCCACACCACTAGAGGGATATCTTCAACCACCAACTTACCATCCTGAGACAAGGCCGAGTATAGCCCACAAAGATCTCCGCCACGGCACAACCCAAGGGGGGCGCCAACCCAGACAGGCCGACCACAACAGTGAATCAACCCACCCAGGTGACGCACCCCCCAGGGACGGCATGAGAGAGCCCCAGTAAGCCAGTGACTCAGCCCCCGTAACAGGGTAGAGGCAGAGAATCCCAGTGGAAAGAGGGGAATCGGCCAGGCAGAGACAGCAAGGGCGGTTCGTTGCTCCAGAGCCTTTCCGTTCACCTTCCCACTCCTGGGCCAGACTACACTCAATCATATGACCCACTGAAGAGATGAGTCTTCAGTAAAGACTTAAAGGTTGAGACCGAGTTTGCGTCTCTGACATGGGTAGGCAGACCGTTCCATAAAAATGGAGCTCTATAGGAGAAAGCCCTGCCTCCAGCTGTTTGCTTAGAAATTCTAGGGACAATTAGGAGGCCTGCGTCTTGTGACCGTAGCGTACGTGTAGGTATGTACGGCAGGACCAAATCAGAGAGATAGGTAGGAGCAAGCCCATGTAATGCTTTGTAGGTTAGCAGTAAAACCTTGAAATCAGCCCTTGCTTTGACAGGAAGCCAGTGTAGAGAGGCTAGCACTGGAGTAATATGATCAAATTTTTTGGTTCTAGTCAGGATTCTAGCAGCCGTATTCAGCACTAACTGAAGTTTATTTAGTGCTTTATCCGGGTAGCCGGAAAATAGAGCATTGCAGTAGTCTAACCTAGAAGTGACAAAAGCATGGATTAATTTTTCTGCATCATTTTTGGACAGAAAGTTTCTGATTTTTGCAATGTTACGTAGATGGAAAAAGCTGTCCTCGAAATGGTCTTGATATGTTCTTCAAAAGAGAGATCAGGGTCCAGAGTAACGCCGAGGTCCTTCACAGTTTTATTTGAGACGACTGTACAACCATTAAGATTAATTGTCAGATTCAACAGAAGATCTCTTTGTTTCTTGGGACCTAGAACAAGCATCTCTGTTTTGTCCGAGTTTAATAGTAGAAAGTTTGCAGCCATCCACTTCCTTATGTCTGAAACACATGCTTCTAGCGAGGGCAATTTTGGGGCTTCACCATGTTTCATTGAAATGTACAGCTGTGTGTCATCCGCATAGCAGTGAAAGTTTACATTATGTTTTCGAATAACATCCCCAAGAGGTAAAATATATAGTGAAAACAATAGTGGTCCTAAAACAGAACCTTGAGGAACACCGAAATTTACAGTTGATTTGTCAGAGGACAAACCATTCACAGAGACAAACTGATATCTTTCCGACAGATAAGATCTAAACCAGGCCAGAACATGTCCGTGTAGACCAATTTGGGTTTCCAATCTCTCCAAAAGAATGTGGTGATCGATGGTATCAAAAGCAGCACTAAGGTCTAGGAGCACGAGGACAGATGCAGAGCCTCGGTCTGTTGCCATTAAAATGTCATTTACCACCTTCACAAGTGCCGTCTCAGTGCTATGATGGGGTCTAAAACCAGACTGAAGCATTTCGTATACATTGTTTGTCTTCAGGAAGGCAGTGAGTTGCTGCGCAACAGCCTTCTCTAAAATTTTTGAGAGGAATGGAAGATTCGATATAGGCCGATAGTTTTTATATTTTCTGGGTCAAGGTTTGGCTTTTTCAAGAGAGGCTTTATTACTGCCACTTTTAGTGAGTTTGGTACACATCCAGTGGATAGAGAGCCGTTTATTATGTTCAACATAGGAGGGCCAAGCACAGGAAGCAGCTCTTTCAGTAGTTTAGTTGGAATAGGGTCCAGTATGCAGCTTGAAGGTTTAGAGGCCATGATTATTTTCATCATTGTGTCAAGAGATATAGTACTAAAAGACTTGAGCGTCTCTCTTGATCCTAGGTCCTGGCAGAGTTGTGCAGACTCAGGACAACTGAGGTTTGGAGGAATACGCAGGTTTAAAGAGGAGTCCGTAATTTGCTTTCTAATAATCATAATCTTTTCCTCAAAGAAGTTCATGAATTTATCACTGCTAAAGTGAAAGTCATCCTCTCTTGGGGAATGCTGCTTTTTAGTTAGCTTTGCGACAGTATCAAAAAGGAATTTCGGATTGTTCTTATTTTCCTCAATTAAGTTAGAAAAATAGGATGATCGAGCAGCAGTAAGGGCTCTTCGGTACTGCACGGTACCGTCCTTCCAAGCTAGTCGGAAGACTTCCAGTTTGGTGTGGCGCCATTTCCGTTCCAATTTTCTGAAGCTTGCTTCAGAGCTCGGGTATTTTCTGTGTACCAGGGAGCTAGTTTCTTATGAGACATTTTTTTAGTTTTTAGGGGTGCAACTGCATCTAGGGTATTGCGCAAGGTTAAATTGAGATACTCAGTTAGGTGGTTAATGGATTTTTGTCCTCTGGCGTCCTTGGGTAGGCAGAGGGAGTCTGGAAGGGCATCAAGGAATCTTTGTGTTGTCTGTGAATTTATAGCACGACTTTTGATGTTCCTTGGTTGGGGTCTGAGCAGATTATTTGTTGCAATTGCAAACGTAATAAAAGGGTGGTCCGATAGTCCAGGATTATGAGGAAAAACATTAAGATCCACAACATTTATTCCATGGGACAAAACTAGGTCCAGCGTATGACTGTGACAGTGAGTGGGTCCAGAGACATGTTGGACAAAACCCACTGAGTCGATGATGGCTCCGAAAGCCTTTTGGAGTGGGTCTGTGGACTTTTCCATGTGAATATTAAAGTCACCAAAGATTAGAATATTATCTGCAATGACTACAAGGTCCGATAGGAATTCAGGGAACTCAGTGAGAAACGCTGTATATGGCCCAGGAGGCCTGTAAACAGTAGCTATAAAAAGTGATTGAGTAGGCTGCATAGATTTCATGACTAGAAGCTCAAAAGACGAAAACGTCATTTTTTTTTTTTGTAAATTGAAATTTGCTATCGTAAATGTTAGCAACACCTCCGCCTTTGCGGGATGCACGGGGATATGGTCACTAGTGTAGCCAGGAGGTGAGGCCTCATTTAACACAGTAAATTCATCAGGCTTAAGCCATGTTTCAGTCAGGCCAATCACATCAAGATTATGATCAGTGATTAGTTCATTGACTATAATTGCCTTTGAAGTAAGGGATCTAACATTAAGTAGCCCTATTTTGAGAAGTGAGGTATCATGATCTCTTTCAGTAATGACAGGAATGGAGGTGGTCTTTATCCTAATGAGATTGCTAAGGCGAACACCGCCATGTTTAGTTTTGCCCAACCTAGGTCGAGGCACAGACACGGTCTCAATGGTGATAGCTGAGCTGACTACACTGACTATGCTAGTGGCAGACTCCACTATGCTGGCAGGCTGGCTAATAGCCTGCTGCCTGGCCTGCACCCTATTTCATTGTGGAGCTAGAGGAGTTAGAGCCCTGTCTATGTTGGTAGATAAGATGAGAGCACCCCTCCAGCTAGGATGGAGTCCGTCACTCCTCAGCAGGTCAGGCTTGGTCCTGTTTGTGGGTGAGTCCCAGAAAGAGGGCCAATTATCTACAAATTCTATCTTTTGGGAGGGGCAGAAAACAGTTTTCAACCAGCGATTGAGTTGTGAGACTCTGCTGTAGAGCTCATCACTCCCCCTAACTGGGAGGGGGCCAGAGACAATTACTCGAGTGGTCATCAAACTCTCAAAATGCTGCTTGAAGGTTTTGGGGTCCGTCATCTGTGACAGGCAGACACCGCAGGTGTGCACTAAAGCTGCCTTTGCGGCCGTCTTCTGATCATGTCCCTTGGCCTTCTGGGCCTCCGCATGTTTCTTGGCATTCTTCTACTGAAACTGGACTTTTTGATGACCATTGTCATCTGGTTAGACCTTACTCTGTTGGTGACAGTAGGTCATCTGGTTAGACCTTACTCTGTTGGTGACCGTAGGACAAGGACATCTGGTTAGACCTTACTCTGTTGGTGTCCGTAAGCCATCTGGTTAGACCTTACTCTGTTGGTGTCCGTAGGCCATCTGGTTAGACCTTACTCTGTTGGTGTCCGTAGGCCATCTGGTTAGACCTTACTCTGTTGGTGTCCGTAGGCCATCTAGTTAGACCTTACTCTGTTGGTGACCGTAGGACAAGGACATCTGGTTAGACCTTACTCTGTTGGTGACCGTAGGACAAGGACATCTGGTTAGACCTTACTCTGTTGGTGTCCATAGGCCATCTGGTTAGACCTTACTCTGTTGGTGTCCATAGGCCATCTGGTTAGACCTTACTCTGTTGGTGACCATAGGACAAGGACATCTGGTTAGACCTTACTCTGTTGGTGACCGTAGGACAAGGACATCTGGTTAGACCTTACTCTGTTGGTGTCCATAGGCCATCTGGTTAGACCTTACTCTGTTGGTGACCATAGGACAAGGACATTTGGTTAGACCTTACTCTGTTAGTGACCGTAGGACAAGGACATCTGGTTAGACCTTACTCTGTTGGTGACAGTAGGTCATCTGGTTAGACCTTACTCTGTTGGTGACCATAGGACAAGGACATCTGGTTAGACCTTACTCTGTTGGTGACCGTAGGACAAGGACATCTGGTTAGAGCAGGAATCTGACCTTCAGGGGCTGCATATTTGTCCAACAACACTGCTAGTTTGTTTATGTAGACTTTGAACAGGGTTGGACTTAAACTGCACCCTTGTCTCCCCCCTTGCACCCCTCGCAAAACACTGTTGTTTTATTGTTCCGTTTAATACTACATGTATTGTTCAAGTAAATATATTTTATGATGTCATATACTTTATCCTCAACCTCGCTTTGGAGGTTTTTGTAATATAATCCATCATACCATATCATACCATATCATATCAAAAGCATTCTTAAAATCAACAAAACATGCAAATACTTTTCCTCTGCTTTTCTGATGAACATGCTGGTTTATTACTGTGTGTAAGGTGTGTATGTCGTCTGTTGTTCTGTGGGTAGAAAGACAATTTGTTTTTTGCTGAGAGCATTATGTTGTGTGAGGTAGGTCTGTAATTCAGTCATTCAGAGTACAGGAGAACAGTTTACCCATGTTACTGGTGACACTATATTACTAGGGTCTAATTTGTCACATGTTTTATATATGGGGTTTATGAACCTCATATATGAACCTGGGGAAGCAGCCACTCTCCAAAACCAGGTTGAATCGTTGTAATGAGGCATCCTGCAGCTCATTAGTACTGTGTTTAAGCATTTCATTCCTGATGCTGTCAGGGCTACATGCCTTTCCAGGTTTGAGGCTTTGTATTTTGTTTGAAAGTTCAGCCTGTGTAATTTGGAAGTCATTCGGGTTCTGGAAGTTTTTAGTTGTGTGTTCTAGGCAACTGAATTTTTCGTTCATATTTTTGGGGGTTTGAAAGTATGGTTTTCTGTTGGTATTATTCCATTGAGACTTTCAAAGTGATCTTTCCAAAATGTTGCCATTTCTCTGTTTCTCATTTAGACCGTTCCATTTCTCTGCCATTTAGACCGTTCAATTCCTCTGTTTCTCATTTAGACCGTTCAATTCCTCTGTTTGTCATTTAGACCGCTACATGCCTCTGTTTGTCATTTAGACCGTTCCATTTCTCTGTTTGTCATTTAGACCGTTCCATTCCTCTGTTCCATTCCTCATTCCATCAATATGGTCTGCCCGAGATGGCATAGCAGTTCAGACGTCTTTTGTCCTCGTCGTGTCGTGTATATATATATATTTACAACTTTTTTCACATACATTTTATTTTTATTTTCCATCAACTCATCTTCAATACACTCTCCTGCAACCTGCCTCACCAATTGATATGTATAAATACGTATTATTTACCTCAAATCTGCAATCC
Organism: Oncorhynchus nerka; assembly: GCF_034236695.1. Classification (NCBI taxonomy): domain Eukaryota; kingdom Metazoa; phylum Chordata; class Actinopteri; order Salmoniformes; family Salmonidae; genus Oncorhynchus; species Oncorhynchus nerka. The sequence goes on from NC_088396.1 coordinate 22,281,183, forward strand.
TCCAAGAAGCTAGCCAGAAACTCCAAGAAGCTAGCCAGAAGCTAATCAGAAGCTAGTTAGCTTCTTTACTGGCAACTCGTTAGTATTTAGCTAACCACGGTTTGTGGTCATCAGCTATCCTTTAACTCGAAAATCTATCGCCAGTTTTGTACGGCGCAGCGCAGCGCGGCTCGGAACGGAACATACCGGACCGATTTTTCTCTCCATGTCCCTGGATTTCAACTGCTCTCTGGACATTCACTCCCGGATCTCACAGCTAGCTGGCTGCTATCCGTGTGTCTATCTGCTTTCGTCGATTCCGAGCAAACATCAATTACTCCGAGCTAGCCAGCTCCGTCAATCACTCCTGAGCTCCATCAATCACTCCTGGGCTGCAGTCACCTATCCGGACCCGTTTTACTGCCTCGCGCGAGCCCCACCGGCCTTCACAACTGGACTGCCGACGTTATCTACCCGAAGGAGATCCGGCTGGCTCCTCCGTCGCGACGTTACCTGAATGCCCATCTGCGGCCTGCTAACCGTTAGCTGTCATACCGGCTGCTCTCAGAATAGACAATCGGACAATTTATTTATTTTTATTATTATTATGTTTCTTCTTGGGCCTCTATAACTATATCTATTGTTTTTATTTTGTTGTTGTTGTGTGATTTGGACTAATCCCCTCTACAACACGGAACTCCACTAATCTACTGACGGAACGCAAGAGGTGGCTAACAACAGACCTCCATCCTATGCTAGCTTGCTACCGATGTCCTGGCTAGCTGTCTAAATCGCCGTGACCCCCAAACCAACCTCTCCACTCCCTGGACCCTTTTGATCACTCGACTAAGGATGCCTCTCCTTAATGTCAATATGTCTTGTCCATTGCTGTTCTGGTTAGTGTTTATTGGCTTATTTCACTGTAGAGCCTCTAGTCCTGCTCACTATACCTTATCCAACTTATTAGTTCCACCACCCACACATGCAATGACATCTCCTGGTTTCAATGATGTTTCTAGAGACAATATATCTCTCTTCATCACTCAATACCTAGGTTTACCTCCACTGTATTCACATCCTACCATACCTTTGTCTGTACATTATACCTTGATGCTATTTTATCGCCCCCAGAAACCTCCTTTTACTCTCTGTTCCAGACGTTCTAGACGACCAATTCTTATTGCTTTTAGCCGTACCCTTATTCTTCTCCTCCTATGTTCCTCTGGCGATGTAGAGGTGAATCCAGGCCCTGCAGTGCCTAGCTCCACTCCTATTCCCCAGGCGCTCTCTTTTGATGACTTCTGTAACCGTAATAGCCTTGGTTTCATGCATGTTAACATTAGAAGCCTCCTCCCTAAGTTTGTTCTTTTCACTGCTTTAGCACACTCTGCCAACCCGGATGTTCTAGCTGTGTCTGAATCCTGGCTTAGGAAGACCACCAAAAATTCAGAAATTTTAATTCCAAACTACAACATTTTCAGACAAGATAGAACTGCCAAAGGGGCGGTGTTGCAATCTACTGCAAAGATAGCCTGCAGAGTTCTGTCCTACTATCCAGGTCTGTACCCAAACAATTTGAACTTCTACTTTTAAAAATCCACCTCTCTAAAAACAAGTCTCTCACCGTTGCCGCCTGCTATAGACCACCCTCTGCCCCCAGCTGTGCTCTGGACACCATATGTGAACTGATTGCCCCCATCTATCTTCAGAGCTCGTGCTGCTAGGCGACCTAAACTGGAACATGCTTAACACCCCAGCCATCCTACAATCTAAACTTGATGCCCTCAATCTCACACAAATTATCAATGAACCTACCAGGTACCCCCAAAGCCTTAAACACGGGCACCCTCATAGATATCATCCTAACCAACTTCCCCTCTAAATACACCTCTGCTGTCTTCAACCAAGATCTCAGCGATCACTGCCTCATTGCCTGCATCCGTAATGGGTCAGCGGTCAAACGACCTCCACTCATCACTGTAAAACGCTCCCTGAAACACTTCAGCGAGCAGGCCTTTCTAATCGACCTGGCCGGGGTGTCCTGGAAGGATATTGATCTCATCCCGTCAGTAGAGGATGCCTGGATATTTTTTTAAATGCCTTCCTAACAATCTTAAATAAACATGCCCCATTCAAGAAAATTAGAACCAGGAACAGATATAGCCCTTGGTTCTCCCCAGACCTGACTGCCCTTAACCAACACAAAAACATCCTATGGCATTCTGCATTAGCATCGAACAGCCCCGTGATATGCAGCTGTTCAGGGAAGCTAGAAACCGTTATACACAGGCAGTTAGAAAAGCCAAGGCTAGCTTTTTCAAGCAGAAATTTGCTTCCTGCAACACTAACTCAAAAAGTTCTGGGACACTGTAAAGTCCATGGAGAATAAGAACACCTCCTCCCAGCTGCCCACTGCACTGAAGATAGGAAACACTGTCACCACTGATAAATCCACCATAATTGAGAATTTCAATAAGCATTTTTCTACGGCTGGCCATGCTTTCCACCTGGCAACTCCTACCCCGGTCAACAGCACTGCACCCCCAACAGCAACTCGCCCAAGCCTTCCCCATTTCTCCTTCTCCCAAATCCATTCAGCTGAAGTTCTGAAAGAGCTGAAAAATCTGGACCCCTACAAATCAGCCGGGCTAGACAATCTGGACCCTTTCTTTCTAAAATTATCTGCCGAAATTGTTGCCACCCCTATTACTAGCCTGTTCAACCTCTCTTTCGTGTCATCTGAGATTCCCAAAGATTGGAAAGCAGCTGCGGTCATCCCCCTCTTCAAAGGGGGGACACTCTTGACCCAAACTGTTACAGACCTATATCTATCCTACCATGCCTTTCTAAGGTCTTCGAAAGCCAAGTCAACAAACAGATTACCGACCATTTCGAATCTCACCATACCTTCTCTGCTATGCAATCTGGTTTCAGAGCTGGTCATGGGTGCACCTCAGCCACGCTCAAGGTCCTAAACGATATCTTAACCGCCATCGATAAGAAACATTACTGTGCAGCCGTATTCATTGATCTGGCCAAGGCTTTCGACTCTGTCAACCACCGCATCCTCATCGGCAGACTCGACAGCCTTGGTTTCTCAAATGATTGCCTCGCCTGGTTCACCAACTACTTCTCTGATAGAGTTCAGTGTGTCAAATCGGAGGGTCTGCTGTCCGGACCTCTGGCAGTCTCTATGGGGGTGCCACAGGGTTCAATTCTTGGACCGACTCTCTTCTCTGTATACATCAATGAGGTCGCTCTTGCTGCTGGTGAGTCTCTGATCCACCTCTACGCAGACGACACCATTCTGTATACTTCCGGCCCTTCTTTGGACACTGTGTTAACAACCCTCCAGGCAAGCTTCAATGCCATACAACTCTCCTTCCGTGGCCTCCAATTGCTCTTAAATACAAGTAAAACTAAATGCATGCTCTTCAACCGATCGCTACCTGCACCTACCCGCCTGTCCAACATCACTACTCTGGACGGCTCTGACTTAGAATACGTGGACAACTACAAATACTTAGGTGTCTGGTTAGACTGTAAACTCTCCTTCCAGACCCATATCAAACATCTCCAATCCAAAGTTAAATCTAGAATTGGCTTCCTATTTCGCAACAAAGCATCCTTCACTCATGCTGCCAAACATACCCTTGTAAAATTGACCATCCTACCAATCCTCGACTTTGGCGATGTCATTTACAAAATAGCCTCCAATACCCTACTCAACAAATTGGATGCAGTCTATCACAGTGCAATCCGTTTTGTCACCAAATCCCCATATACTACCCACCATTGCGACCTGTACGCTCTCGTTGGCTGGCCCTCGCTTCATACTCGTCGCCAAACCCACTGGCTCCATGTCATCTACAAGACCCTGCTAGGTAAAGTCCCCCTTATCTCAGCTCGCTGGTCACCATAGCATCTCCCACCTGTAGCACACGCTCCAGCAGGTATATCTCTCTAGTCACCCCCAAAACCAATTCTTTCTTTGGCCGCCTCTCCTTCCAGTTCTCTGCTGCCAATGACTGGAACGAACTACAAAAATCTCTTAAATTGGAAACACTTATCTCCCTCACTAGCTTTAAGCACCAACTGTCAGAGCATCTTACAGATTACTGCACCTGTACATAGCCCACCTATAATTTAGCCCAAACAACTACCTCTTTCCCAACTGTATTTAATTTATTTATTTATTTTGCTCCTTTGCACCCCATTATTTTTATTTCTACTTTGCACATTCTTCCATTGCAAAACTACCATTCCAGTGTTTTACTTGCTATATTGTATTTACTTTGCCACCATGGCCTTTTTGCCTTTACCTCCTTCTCACCTAATTTGCTCACATTGTATATAGACTTGTTTTTTTTTTTTTTACTGTATTATTGACTGTATGTTTGTTTTACTCCATGTGTAACTCTGTGTCGTTGTATGTGTCGAACTGCTTTGCTTTATCTTGGCCAGGTCGCAATTGTAAATGAGAACTTGTTCTCAACTTGCTTACCTGGTTAAATAAAGGTGAAATAAAAAAAAATAAAAAAATAAATTTAGACCGTTCAATTCCTCTGTTTGTCATTTAGACCGTTCCATTCCTCTGTTTGTCATTTAGACCGTTCAATTCCTCTGTTTGTCATTTAGACCGTTCCATTTCTCTGTTTCTCATTTAGACCGCTCAGTTCCTCTGTTTGTCATTTAGACCGTTCCATTCCTCTGTTTGTCATTTAGACCGTTCCATTCCTCTGTTTGCCATTTAGACCGTTCAATTCCTCTGTTTGTCATTTAGACCGTTCCATTCCTCTGTTTGCCATTTAGACCGTTCAATTCCTCTGTTTGTCATTTAGACCGTTCCATTCCTCTGTTTGTCATTTAGACCGTTCCATTCCTCTGTTTGTCATTTAGACCGTTCAATTCCTTTGTTTGTCATTTAGACCGTTCCATTCCTCTGTTTGTCATTTAGACCGTTCCATTTCTCTGTTTGTCATTTAGACTGTTCAATTCCTCTGTTTGTCATTTAGACCGTTCCATTCCTCTGTTTGTCATTTAGACCGTTCCATTCCTCTGTTTGCCATTTAGACCGTTCAATTCCTCTGTTTGTCATTTAGACCGTTCCATTCCTCTGTTTGTCATTTAGACCGTTCCATTTCTCTGTTTGTCATTTAGACCGTTCCATTCCTCTGTTTGCCATTTAGACCGTTCAATTCCTCTGTTTGTCATTTAGGCTGTTCCATTCCTCTGTTTGTCATTTAGACCGTTCCATTTCTCTGCCATTTAGGCTGTTCCATTCCTCTGTTTGTCATTTAGACCGTTCCATTTCTATGCCATTTAGACCGTTCCATTCCTCTGTTTGTCATTTAGACCGTTCAATTCCTCTGTTTGTCATTTAGACCGTTCCATTTCTCTGTTTCTCATTTAGACCGCTCAGTTCCTCTGTTTGTCATTTAGACCGTTCCATTCCTCTGTTTGTCATTTAGACCGTTCCATTCCTCTGTTTGCCATTTAGACCGTTCAATTCCTCTGTTTGTCATTTAGACCGTTCCATTCCTCTGTTTGCCATTTAGACCGTTCAATTCCTCTGTTTGTCATTTAGACCGTTCCATTCCTCTGTTTGTCATTTAGACCGTTCCATTCCTCTGTTTGTCATTTAGACCGTTCAATTCCTTTGTTTGTCATTTAGACCGTTCCATTCCTCTGTTTGTCATTTAGACCGTTCCATTTCTCTGTTTGTCATTTAGACTGTTCAATTCCTCTGTTTGTCATTTAGACCGTTCCATTCCTCTGTTTGTCATTTAGACCGTTCCATTCCTCTGTTTGCCATTTAGACCGTTCAATTCCTCTGTTTGTCATTTAGACCGTTCCATTCCTCTGTTTGTCATTTAGACCGTTCCATTTCTCTGTTTGTCATTTAGACCGTTCCATTCCTCTGTTTGCCATTTAGACCGTTCAATTCCTCTGTTTGTCATTTAGGCTGTTCCATTCCTCTGTTTGTCATTTAGACCGTTCCATTTCTCTGCCATTTAGGCTGTTCCATTCCTCTGTTTGTCATTTAGACCGTTCCATTTCTATGCCATTTAGACCGTTCCATTCCTCTGTTTGTCATTTAGACCGCTCCATTCCTCTGTTTGTCATTTAGACCGTTCAATTCCTCTGTTTGCCATTTAGACCGTTCAATTCCTCTGTTTGTCATTTAGACCGTTCCATTCCTCTGTTTGTCATTTAGACCGTTCAATTCCTCTGTTTGTCATTTAGACCGTTCAATTTCTCTGTTTCTCATTTAGACCGCTCAGTTCCTCTGTTTGTCATTTAGACCGTTCCATTCCTCTGTTTGTCATTTAGACCGTTCCATTCCTCTGTTTGCAATTTGGCCGTTCAATTCCTCTGTTTGTCATTTAGACCGTTCCATTCCTCTGTTTGCCATTTAGACCGTTCAATACCTCTGTTTGTCATTTAGACCGTTCCATTCCTCTGTTTGTCATTTAGACCGTTCCATTCCTCTGTTTGCCATTTAGACCGTTCAATTCCTCTGTTTGTCATTTAGACTGTTCCATTCCTCTGTTTGTCATTTAGGCTGTTCCATTCCTCTGTTTGTCATTTAGACCGTTCCATTTCTCTGCCATTTAGGCTGTTCCAATCCTCTGTTTGTCGTTTAGACCGTTCCATTTCTCTGCCATTTAGACCGTTCCATTCCTGTTTGTCATTTAGACCGCTCTATGCCTCTGTTTGTCATTTAGACCGTTCAATTCCTCTGTTTGCCATTTAGACCGTTCAATTCCTCTGTTTGTCATTTAGACCGTTCCATTTCTCTGCCATTTAGACCGTTCCATTCCTCTGTTTGTCATTTAGACCGTTCCATTTCTCTGTTTGTCATTTAGACCGTTCAATACCTCTGTTTGTCATTTAGACCGTTCCAATTCCTCTGTTTGTCATTTAGACCGTTCCATTCCTCTGTTTGTCATTTAGACTGTTCAATTCCTCTGTTTGTCATTTAGACCGTTCCATTCCTCTGTTTGTCATTTAGACCGTTCCATTTCACTGCCATTTAGACCGTTCCATTCCTCTGTTTGTCATTTAGACCGTTCAATTCCTCTGTTTGCCATTTAGACCGTTGACAGTTCAATTCCTCTGTTTGTAATTTAGACCGTTCCATTTCACTGCCATTTAGACCGTTCCATTTCTCTGTTTCTCATTTAGACCGCTCGGTTCCTCTGTTTGTCATTTAGACCGTTCCATTTCTCTGCCTTTTAGACCGTTCAATTCCTCTGTTTGTCATTTAGACCGTTCAATTCCTCTGTTTGTCATTTAGACCGTTCCATTCCTCTGTTTGTCATTTAGACCGTTCAATTCCTCTGGTTGCCATTTAGTCCATTCCATTTCTCTGCCATTTAGACCATTCATTCCTCTGGTTGCCATTTAGACCGTTCCATTCCTCTGTTTGCCATTTAGACCGTTCCATTCCTCTGTTTGCCATTTAGTCCATTCCATTTCTCTGCCATTTAGACCGTTCCATTCCTCTGTTTGCCATTTAGACCGTTCCATTCCTCTGTTTGTCATTTAGACCGTTCAATTCCTCTGTTTGTCATTTAGACCGTTCCATTCCTCTGTTTGTCATTTAGACCGTTCAATTCCTCTGGGTGCCATTTAGTCCATTCCATTTCTCTGCCATTTAGACCGTTCAATACCTCTGTTTGTCATTTAGACCGTTCCATTCCTCTGTTTGTCATTTAGACCGTTCCATTCCTCTGTTTGCCATTTAGACCGTTCAAATCCTCTGTTTGTCATTTAGACTGTTCCATTCCTCTGTTTGTCATTTAGGCTGTTCCATTCCTCTGTTTGTCATTTAGACCGTTCCATTTCTCTGCCATTTAGGCTGTTCCAATCCTCTGTTTGTCGTTTAGACCGTTCCATTTCTCTGCCATTTAGACCGTTCCATTCCTGTTTGTCATTTAGACCGCTCTATGCCTCTGTTTGTCATTTAGACCGTTCAATTCCTCTGTTTGCCATTTAGACCGTTCAATTCCTCTGTTTGTCATTTAGACCGTTCCATTTCTCTGCCATTTAGACCGTTCCATTCCTCTGTTTGTCATTTAGACCGTTCCATTTCTCTGTTTGTCATTTAGACCGTTCAATTCCTCTGTTTGTCATTTAGACCGTTCCAATTCCTCTGTTTGTCATTTAGACCGTTCCATTCCTCTGTTTGTCATTTAGACTGTTCAATTCCTCTGTTTGTCATTTAGACCGTTCCATTCCTCTGTTTGTCATTTAGACCGTTCCATTTCACTGCCATTTAGACCGTTCCATTCCTCTGTTTGTCATTTAGACCGATTCCTCTGTTTGCCATTTAGACCGTTGACAGTTCAATTCCTCTGTTTGCCATTTAGACCACTGCCATTTAGACTCCATCTGTTTGTCATTTAGACCGCTCAATTCCTCTGTTTGTCATTTAGACTTCCATTTCTCTGCCTTTAGACCGTTCCATTTCTCTGTTTGTCATTTAGACCGTTCCATTCCTCTGTTTGTCATTTAGACCATTCCATTTCTCTTCCTCTTTTGCCATTTAGACCGTTCCATTCTCTGTTTGTCATTTAGACCGTTCAATTCCTCTGTTTGTCATTTAGACCGTTCCATTCCTCTGTTTGTCATTTAGACCGTTCAATTCCTCTGTTTGCCATTTAGTCCATTCCATTTCTCTGCCATTTAGACCATTTTTGCCATTTAGACCATTCCATTCCTCTGTTTGTCATTTAGACCGTTCCATTCCCATCTGTTTGCCATTTAGACCGTTCCATTCCTCTGTTTGCCATTTAGACCGTTCCATTCCTCTGTTTGCCATTTAGACCATTCCTCTTCCATTTAGACTCCATTCTCTGTTTGCCATTTAGACCGTCCATTCCTCTGTTTGCCATTTAGACCGTTCCATTCCTCTTCCTCTGTTTGTCATTTAGATTCCTCTGTTTGCCATTTAGTCCATTCCATTTCTCTGCCATTTAGACCGTCCTCTGGTTGCCATTTAATTCCTCTGTTTGTTTTAGACCGCCATTTAGTCCATTCCATTTCCTCTTTAGTTTGCCATTTAGACCGTTCCATTCCTCTGTTTGCCATTTAGACCGTTCCATTCCTCTGTTTGCATTTAGTCCATTCCATTTCTCTGCCATTTAGACCGTTCCATTCCTCTGTTTGCCATTTAGACCGTCCATTCCTCTGTTTGTCATTTAGACCGTTCATTTCTGTTTGCCATTTAGACCATTTCTTCCATTCCTCTGTTTGTCATTTAGACCGTTTGTCAATTCCTCTGGGTGCCATTTAGACCATTCCATTTCTGTTTGCCATTTAGACCGTTCAATTCCTCTGTTTGTCATTTAGATTCCATTCCATTCCATTTAGACTCTCCATTCCTCTGTTTGTCATTTAGACCGTTCCATTCCTCTGTTTGTCATTTAGACCGTTCCATTCCTCTGTTTGTCATTTAGACCGTTCCATTCCTCTGTTTGTCATTTAGACTGTTCAATTCCTCTGTTTGTCATTTAGACCGTTCCATTCCTCTGTTTGTCATTTAGACCGTTCCATTTCACTGCCATTTAGACCGTTCCATTCCTCTGTTTGTCATTTAGACCGTTCAATTCCTCTGTTTGCCATTTAGACCGTTGACAGTTCAATTCCTCTGTTTGTAATTTAGACCGTTCCATTTCACTGCCATTTAGACCGTTCCATTTCTCTGTTTCTCATTTAGACCGCTCGGTTCCTCTGTTTGTCATTTAGACCGTTCCATTTCTCTGCCTTTTAGACCGTTCAATTCCTCTGTTTGTCATTTAGACCGTTCAATTCCTCTGTTTGTCATTTAGACCGTTCCATTCCTCTGTTTGTCATTTAGACCGTTCAATTCCTCTGGTTGCCATTTAGTCCATTCCATTTCTCTGCCATTTAGACCATTCATTCCTCTGGTTGCCATTTAGACCGTTCCATTCCTCTGTTTGCCATTTAGACCGTTCCATTCCTCTGTTTGCCATTTAGTCCATTCCATTTCTCTGCCATTTAGACCGTTCCATTCCTCTGTTTGCCATTTAGACCGTTCCATTCCTCTGTTTGTCATTTAGACCGTTCAATTCCTCTGTGTCATTGTCATTAGACCGTTCCATTCCTCTGTTTGTCATTTAGACCGTTCAATTCCTCTGGGTGCCATTTAGTCCATTCCATTTCTCTGCCATTTAGACCGTTCAATTCCTCTGGTTGCCATTTAGACCGTTCCATTCCTCTGTTTGCCATTTAGACCGTTCCATTCCTCTATTTGCCATTTAGTCCATTCCATTTCTCTGCCATTTAGACCGTTCAATTCCTCTGGTTGCCATTTAGACCGTTCCATTCCTCTGTTTGCCATTTAGACCGTTCCATTCCTCTGTTTGCCATTTAGTCCATTCCATTTCTCTGCCATTTAGACCGTTCCATTCCTCTGTTTGCCATTTAGACCGTTCCATTCCTCTGTTTGTCATTTAGACCGTTCAATTCCTCTGGTTGCCATTTAGTCCATTCCATTTCTCTGCCATTTAGACCGTTCAATTCCTCTGGTTGCCATTTAGACCGTTCCATTCCTCTGTTTGCCATTTAGACCGTTCCATTCCTCTGTTTGCCATTTAGTCCATTCCATTTCTCTGCCATTTAGACCGTTCCATTCCTCTGTTTGCCATTTAGACCGTTCCATTCCTCTGTTTGTCATTTAGACCGTTCAATTCCTCTGTTTGTCATTTAGACCGTTCCATTCCTCTGTTTGTCATTTAGACCGTTCAATTCCTCTGGGTGCCATTTAGTCCATTCCATTTCTCTGCCATTTAGACCGTTCAATTCCTCTGGTTGCCATTTAGACCGTTCCATTCCTCTGTTTGCCATTTAGAACGTTCCATTCCTCTGTTTGTCATTTAGACCGTTCAATTCCTCTGTTTGTCATTTAGACCGTTCCATTCCTCTGTTTGCCATTTAGACCGTTCCATTCCTCTGCCATTTAGACCGTTCAATTCCTCTGTTTGCCATTTAGACCGTTCCATTCCTCTGTTTGTCATTTAGACCGTTCCATTCCTCTGTTTGTCATTTAGACCGTTCAATTCCTCTGGTTGCCATTTAGACCGTTCCATTCCTCTGTTTGCCATTTAGACCGTTCCATTCCTCTGTTTGCCATTTAGTCCATTCCATTTCTCTGCCATTTAGACCGTTCCATTCCTCTGTTTGCCATTTAGACCGTTCCATTCCTCTGTTTGTCATTTAGACCGTTCAATTCCTCTGTTTGTCATTTAGACTGTTCCATTCCTCTGTTTGTCATTTAGACCGTTCAATTCCTCTGTTTGTCATTTAGACCGTTCCATTCCTCTGTTTGCCATTTAGACCGTTCCATTCCTCTGTTTGTCATTTAGACCGTTCCATTCCTCTGTTTGCCATTTAGACCGTTCAATTCCTCTGTTTGTCATTTAGGCCGTTCCATTCCTCTGTTTGTCATTTAGACCGTTCCATTTCACTGCCATTTAGACCGTTCCATTCCTCTGTTTGTCATTTAGACCGTTCAATTCCTCTGTTTGCCATTTAGACCGTTGACAGTTCAATTCCTCTGTTTGTAATTTAGACCGTTCCATTTCACTGCCATTTAGACCGTTCCATTCCTCTATTTGCCATTTAGTCCATTCCATTTCTCTGCCATTTAGACCGTTCAATTCCTCTGGTTGCCATTTAGACCGTTCCATTCCTCTGTTTGCCATTTAGACCGTTCCATTCCTCTGTTTGCCATTTAGTCCATTCCATTTCTCTGCCATTTAGACCGTTCCATTCCTCTGTTTGCCATTTAGACCGTTCCATTCCTCTGTTTGTCATTTAGACCGTTCAATTCCTCTGGTTGCCATTTAGTCCATTCCATTTCTCTGCCATTTAGACCGTTCAATTCCTCTGGTTGCCATTTAGACCGTTCCATTCCTCTGTTTGCCATTTAGACCGTTCCATTCCTCTGTTTGCCATTTAGTCCATTCCATTTCTCTGCCATTTAGACCGTTCCATTCCTCTGTTTGCCATTTAGACCGTTCCATTCCTCTGTTTGTCATTTAGACCGTTCAATTCCTCTGTTTGTCATTTAGACCGTTCCATTCCTCTGTTTGTCATTTAGACCGTTCAATTCCTCTGGGTGCCATTTAGTCCATTCCATTTCTCTGCCATTTAGACCGTTCAATTCCTCTGTTTGCCATTTAGACCGTTCCATTCCTCTGTTTGCCATTTAGAACGTTCCATTCCTCTGTTTGTCATTTAGACCGTTCAATTCCTCTGTTTGTCATTTAGACCGTTCCATTCCTCTGTTTGCCATTTAGACCGTTCCATTCCTCTGCCATTTAGACCGTTCAATTCCTCTGTTTGCCATTTAGACCGTTCCATTCCTCTGTTTGTCATTTAGACCGTTCCATTCCTCTGTTTGTCATTTAGACCGTTCAATTCCTCTGGTTGCCATTTAGACCGTTCCAATTCCTCTGTTTGCCATTTAGACCGTTCCATTCCTCTGTTTGCCATTTAGTCCATTCCATTTCTCTGCCATTTAGACCGTTCCATTCCTCTGTTTGCCATTTAGACCGTTCCATTCCTCTGTTTGTCATTTAGACCGTTCAATTCCTCTGTTTGTCATTTAGACTGTTCCATTCCTCTGTTTGTCATTTAGACCGTTCAATTCCTCTGTTTGTCATTTAGACCGTTCCATTCCTCTGTTTGCCATTTAGACCGTTCCATTCCTCTGTTTGTCATTTAGACCGTTCCATTCCTCTGTTTGTCATTTAGGCCGTTCCATTCCTCTGTTTGTCATTTAGACCGTTCCATTTCACTGCCATTTAGACCGTTCCATTCCTCTGTTTGTCATTTAGACCGTTCAATTCCTCTGTTTGCCATTTAGACCGTTGACAGTTCAATTCCTCTGTTTGTAATTTAGACCGTTCCATTTCACTGCCATTTAGACCGTTCAAATCCTCTGTTTGTCATCTAGACCGTTCAATTCCTCTGTTTGTCATTTAGACCGTTCCATTCCTCTGTTTGTCATTTAGACCGTTCAATTCCTCTGGTTGCCATTTAGTCCATTCCATTTCTCTGCCATTTAGACCGTTCAATTCCTCTGGTTGCCATTTAGACCGTTCCATTCCTCTGTTTGCCATTTAGACCGTTCAATTCCTCTGTTTGCCATTTAGTCCATTCCATTTCTCTGCCATTTAGACCGTTCCATTCCTCTGTTTGCCATTTAGACCGTTCCATTCCTCTGTTTGTCATTTAGACCGTTCAATTCCTCTGTTTGTCATTTAGACCGATCCATTCCTCTGTTTGTCATTTAGACCGTTCAATTCCTCTGGGTGCCATTTAGTCCATTCCATTTCTCTGCCATTTAGACCGTTCAATTCCTCTGGTTGCCATTTAGACCGTTCCATTCCTCTGTTTGCCATTTAGACCGTTCAATTCCTCTGTTTGCCATTTAGTCCATTCCATTTCTCTGCCATTTAGACCGTTCCATTCCTCTGTTTGCCATTTAGACCGTTCCATTCCTCTGTTTGTCATTTAGACCGTTCAATTCCTCTGTTTGTCATTTAGACCGATCCATTCCTCTGTTTGTCATTTAGACCGTTCAATTCCTCTGGGTGCCATTTAGTCCATTCCATTTCTCTGCCATTTAGACCGTTCAATTCCTCTGGTTGCCATTTAGACCGTTCCATTCCTCTGTTTGCCATTTAGACCATTCCATTCCTCTGTTTGCCATTTAGTCCATTCCATTTCTCTGCCATTTAGACCGTTCAATTCCTCTGGTTGCCATTTAGACCGTTCCATTCCTCTGTTTGCCATTTAGACCATTCCATTCCTCTGTTTGCCATTTAGTCCATTCCATTTCTCTGCCATTTAGACCGTTCCATTCCTCTGTTTGCCATTTAGAACGTTCCATTCCTCTGTTTGTCATTTAGACCGTTCAATTCCTCTGTTTGTCATTTAGACCGTTCCATTCCTCTGTTTGCCATTTAGACCGTTCAATTCCTCTGTTTGTCATTTAGGCCGTTCCATTCCTCTGTTTGTCATTTAGACCGTTCCATTTCTCTGCCATTTAGGCTGTTCCATTCCTCTGTTTGTCATTTAGACCGTTCCATTTCACTGCCATTTAGACCGTTCAATTCCTCTGTTTGTCATTTAGACCGTTCAATTCCTCTGTTTGCCATTTAGACCGTTGACAGTTCAATTCCTCTGTTTGTAATTTAGACCGTTCCATTTCACTGCCATTTAGACCGTTCCATTTCTCTGTTTCTCATTTAGACCGCTCGGTTCCTCTGTTTGTAATTTAGACCGTTCCATTTCTCTGCCATTTAGACCGTTCAATTACTCTGTTTGTCATTTAGACCGTTCCATTCCTCTGTTTGTCATTTAGACCGTTCCATTTCTCTGCCATTTAGACCGTTCAATTCCTCTGTTTGTCATTTAGACCATTCCATTCCTCTGTTTGTCATTTATACCGTTCCATTCCTCTGTTTGCCATTTAGACCGTTCAATTCCTCTGTTTGTCATTTAGGCCGTTCCATTCCTCTTTTTGTCATTTAGACCGTTCCATTTCTCTGCCATTTAGACCGTTCAATTCCTCTGTTTGTCATTTAGACCGTTCCATTCCTCTGTTTGCCATTTAGACCGTTCAATTCCTCTGTTTGTCATTTAGACCGTTCCATTCCTCTGTTTGCCATTTAGACCGTTCAATTCCTCTGTTTGTCATTTAGGCCGTTCCATTCCTCTGTTTGTCATTTAGACCGTTCCATTTCACTGCCATTTAGACCGTTCAAATCCTCTGTTTGTCATTTAGACCGTTCCATTCCTCTGTTTGTCATTTAGACCGTTCCATTCCTCTGTTTGTCATTTAGACCGTTCAATTCCTCTGGTTGCCATTTAGTCCATTCCATTTCTCTGCCATTTAGACCGTTCAATTCCTCTGGTTGCCATTTAGACCGTTCCATTCCTCTGTTTGCCATTTAGACCGTTCAATTCCTCTGTTTGCCATTTAGTCCATTCCATTTCTCTGCCATTTAGACCGTTCCATTCCTCTGTTTGCCATTTAGACCGTTCCATTCCTCTGTTTGTCATTTAGACCGTTCAATTCCTCTGTTTGTCATTTAGACCGATCCATTCCTCTGTTTGTCATTTAGACCGTTCAATTCCTCTGGGTGCCATTTAGTCCATTCCATTTCTCTGCCATTTAGACCGTTCAATTCCTCTGGTTGCCATTTAGACCGTTCCATTCCTCTGTTTGCCATTTACACCGTTCCATTCCTCTGTTTGCCATTTAGTCCATTCCATTTCTCTGCCATTTAGACCGTTCCATTCCTCTGTTTGCCATTTAGAACGTTCCATTCCTCTGTTTGTCATTTAGACCGTTCAATTCCTCTGTTTGTCATTTAGACCGTTCCATTCCTCTGTTTGCCATTTAGACCGTTCCATTCCTCTGTTTGTCATTTAGACCGTTCCATTCCTCTGTTTGTCATTTAGACCGTTCAATTCCTCTGTTTGCCATTTAGACCGTTGACAGTTCAATTCCTCTGTTTGTAATTTAGACCGTTCCATTTCACTGCCATTTAGACCGTTCCATTTCTCTGTTTCTCATTTAGACCGCTCAGTTCCTCTGTTTGTCATTTAGACCGTTCCATTTCTCTGCCATTTAGACCGTTCCATTCCTCTGTTTGTCATTTAGACCGTTCCATTCCTCTGTTTGCCATTTAGACCGTTCCATTCCTCTGTTTGCCATTTAGTCCATTCCATTTCTCTGCCATTTAGACCGTTCCATTCCTCTGTTTGCCATTTAGACCGTTCCATTCCTCTGTTTGTCATTTAGACCGTTCAATTCCTCTGTTTGTCATTTAGACTGTTCCATTCCTCTGTTTGTCATTTAGACCGTTCAATTCCTCTGTTTGTCATTTAGACCGTTCCATTCCTCTGTTTGCCATTTAGACCGTTCAATTCCTCTGTTTGTCATTTAGACCGTTCCATTCCTCTGTTTGCCATTTAGACCGTTCAATTCCTCTGTTTGTCATTTAGGCCGTTCCATTCCTCTGTTTGTCATTTAGACCGTTCCATTTCACTGCCATTTAGACCGTTCAAATCCTCTGTTTGTCATTTAGACCGTTCAATTCCTCTGTTTGTCATTTAGACCGTTCCATTCCTCTGTTTGTCATTTAGACCGTTCAATTCCTCTGGTTGCCATTTAGTCCATTCCATTTCTCTGCCATTTAGACCGTTCAATTCCTCTGGTTGCCATTTAGACCGTTCCATTCCTCTGTTTGCCATTTAGACCGTTCAATTCCTCTGTTTGCCATTTAGTCCATTCCATTTCTCTGCCATTTAGACCGTTCCATTCCTCTGTTTGCCATTTAGACCGTTCCATTCCTCTGTTTGTCATTTAGACCGTTCAATTCCTCTGTTTGTCATTTAGACCGATCCATTCCTCTGTTTGTCATTTAGACCGTTCAATTCCTCTGGGTGCCATTTAGTCCATTCCATTTCTCTGCCATTTAGACCGTTCAATTCCTCTGGTTGCCATTTAGACCGTTCCATTCCTCTGTTTGCCATTTACACCGTTCCATTCCTCTGTTTGCCATTTAGTCCATTCCATTTCTCTGCCATTTAGACCGTTCAATTCCTCTGGTTGCCATTTAGACCGTTCCATTCCTCTTTTTGCCATTTAGACCGTTCCATTCCTCTGTTTGCCATTTAGTCCATTCCATTTCTCTGCCATTTAGACCGTTCCATTCCTCTGTTTGCCATTTAGAACGTTCCATTCCTCTGTTTGTCATTTAGACCGTTCAATTCCTCTGTTTGTCATTTAGACCGTTCCATTCCTCTGTTTGCCATTTAGACCGTTCCATTCCTCTGTTTGTCATTTAGACCGTTCCATTCCTCTGTTTGCCATTTAGACCGTTCCATTCCTCTGTTTGTCATTTAGGCCGTTCCATTCCTCTGTTTGTCATTTAGACCGTTCCATTTCTCTGCCATTTAGGCTGTTCCATTCCTCTGTTTGTCATTTAGACCGTTCCATTTCACTGCCATTTAGACCGTTCCATTCCTCTGTTTGTCATTTAGACCGTTCAATTCCTCTGTTTGCCATTTAGACCGTTGACAGTTCAATTCCTCTGTTTGTAATTTAGACCGTTCCATTTCACTGCCATTTAGACCGTTCCATTTCTCTGTTTCTCATTTAGACCGCTCGGTTCCTCTGTTTGTCATTTAGACCGTTCCATTTCTCTGCCTTTTAGACCATTCAATTCCTCTGTTTGTCATTTAGACCGTTCAATTCCTCTGTTTGTCATTTAGACCGTTCCATTTCTCTGCCATTTAGACCGTTCCATTCCTCTGTTTGTCATTTCAGACCGTTCCATTTCTCTGTTTGTCATTTAGACCATTCCATTCCTCTGTTTGTCATTTATACCGTTCCATTCCTCTGTTTGCCATTTAGACCGTTCAATTCCTCTGTTTGTCATTTAGGCCGTTCCATTCCTCTGTTTGTCATTTAGACCGTTCCATTTCTCTGCCATTTAGGCTGTTCCATTCCTCTGTTTGTCATTTAGACCGTTCCATTTCACTGCCATTTAGACCGTTCCATTCCTCTGTTTGTCATTTAGACCGTTCAATTCCTCTGTTTGCCATTTAGACCGTTGACAGTTCAATTCCTCTGTTTGTAATTTAGACCGTTCCATTTCACTGCCATTTAGACCGTTCCATTTCTCTGTTTCTCATTTAGACCGCTCGGTTCCTCTGTTTGTCATTTAGACCGTTCCATTTCTCTGCCATTTAGACCGTTCAATTCCTCTGTTTGTCATTTAGACCGTTCCATTCCTCTGTTTGTCATTTAGACCGTTCCATTTCTCTGCCATTTAGACCGTTCAATTCCTCTGTTTGTCATTTAGACCATTCCATTCCTCTGTTTGTCATTTATACCGTTCCAATCCTCTGTTTGCCATTTAGACCGTTCAATTCGTCTGTTTGTCATTTAGACCGTTCCATTTCTCTGTCATTTAGACCGTTCCATTCCTCTGTTTGTCATTTAGACCGTTCAATTCCTCTGTTTGCCATTTAGACCGTTGACAGTTCAATTCCTCTGTTTGTAATTTAGACCGTTCCATTTCACTGCCATTTAGACCGTTCCATTTCTCTGTTTCTCATTTAGACCGCTCAGTTCCTCTGTTTGTCATTTAGACCGTTCCATTTCTCTGCCATTTAGACCGTTCCATTCCTCTGTTTGTCATTTAGACCGTTCCATTCCTCTGTTTGTCATTTAGACCGTTCAATTCCTCTGGTTGCCATTTAGACCGTTCCATTCCTCTGTTTGCCATTTAGACCGTTCCATTCCTCTGTTTGCCATTTAGTCCATTCCATTTCTCTGCCATTTAGACCGTTCCATTCCTCTGTTTGCCATTTAGACCGTTCCATTCCTCTGTTTGTCATTTAGACCGTTCAATTCCTCTGTTTGTCATTTAGACTGTTCCATTCCTCTGTTTGTCATTTAGACCGTTCAATTCCTCTGTTTGTCATTTAGACCGTTCCATTCCTCTGTTTGCCATTTAGACCGTTCAATTCCACTGTTTGTCATTTAGACCGTTCCATTCCTCTGTTTGCCATTTAGACCGTTCAATTCCTCTGTTTGTCATTTAGGCCGTTCCATTCCTCTGTTTGTCATTTAGACCGTTCCATTTCACTGCCATTTAGACCGTTCAAATCCTCTGTTTGTCATTTAGACCGTTCCATTCCTCTGTTTGTCATTTAGACCGTTCCATTCCTCTGTTTGTCATTTAGACCGTTCAATTCCTCTGGTTGCCATTTAGTCCATTCCATTTTGCCATTTAGACCGTTCCATTCCTCTGTTTGCCATTTAGACCGTTCCATTCCTCTGTTTGCCATTTAGACCGTTCAATTCCTCTGTTTGCCATTTAGTCCATTCCATTTTCTGCCATTTAGACCGTTCCATTCCTCTGTTTGCCATTTAGACCGTTCCATTCCTCTGTTTGTCATTTAGACCGTTCAATTCCTCTGTTTGTCATTTAGACCGATCCATTCCTCTGTTTGTCATTTAGACCGTTCAATTCCTCTGTTTGCCATTTAGTCCATTCCATTTCTCTGCCATTTAGACCGTTCAATTCCTCTGGTTGCCATTTAGACCGTTCCATTCCTCTGTTTGCCATTTAGACCGTTCCATTCCTCTGTTTGCCATTTAGTCCATTCCATTTCTCTGCCATTTAGACCGTTCCATTCCTCTGTTTGCCATTTAGACCGTTCCATTCCTCTGTTTGTCATTTAGACCGTTCAATTCCTCTGTTTGTCATTTAGACCGTTCCATTCCTCTGTTTGCCATTTAGACCATTCCTCTGTTTGTCATTTAGACCGTTCCATTCCTCTGTTTGTCATTTAGACCGTTCAATTCCTCTGTTTGCCATTTAGACCGTTGACAGTTCAATTCCTCTGTTTGTAATTTAGACCGTTCCATTTCACTGCCATTTAGACCGTTCCATTTCTCTGTTTCTCATTTAGACCGCTCAGTTCCTCTGTTTGTCATTTAGACCGTTCCATTTCTCTGCCATTTAGACCGTTCAATTCCTCTGTTTGTCATTTAGACCGTTCCATTCCTCTGTTTGCCATTTAGACCGTTCCATTCCTCTGTTTGCCATTTAGTCCATTCCATTTCTCTGTTTGCCATTTAGACCGTTCCATTCCTCTGTTTGCCATTTAGACCGTTCCATTCCTCTGTTTGTCATTTAGACCGTTCAATTCCTCTGTTTGTCATTTAGACTGTTCCATTCCTCTGTTTGTCATTTAGACCGTTCAATTCCTCTGTTTGTCATTTAGACCGTTCCATTCCTCTGTTTGCCATTTAGACCGTTCATTCCTCTGTTTGTCATTTAGACCGTTCCATTCCTCTGTTTGCCATTTAGACCGTTCCATTCCTCTGTTTGTCATTTAGACCGTTCCATTCCTCTGTTTGTCATTTAGACCGTTCCATTTCACTGCCATTTAGACCGTTCAAATCCTCTGTTTGTCATTTAGACCGTTCAATTCCTCTGTTTGTCATTTAGACCGTTCCATTCCTCTGTTTGTCATTTAGACCGTTCAATTCCTCTGTTTGCCATTTAGTCCATTCCATTTCTCTGCCATTTAGACCGTTCAATTCCTCTGTTTGCCATTTAGACCGTTCCATTCCTCTGTTTGCCATTTAGACCGTTCCATTCCTCTGTTTGCCATTTAGTCCATTCCATTTCTCTGCCATTTAGACCGTTCCATTCCTCTGTTTGCCATTTAGACCGTTCCATTCCTCTGTTTGTCATTTAGACCGTTCAATTCCTCTGTTTGTCATTTAGACCGTTCCATTCCTCTGTTTGTCATTTAGACCGTTCAATTCCTCTGGGTGCCATTTAGTCCATTCCATTTCTCTGCCATTTAGACCGTTCAATTCCTCTGGTTGCCATTTAGACCGTTCCATTCCTCTGTTTGCCATTTAGACCGTTCCATTCCTCTATTTGCCATTTAGTCCATTCCATTTCTCTGCCATTTAGACCGTTCAATTCCTCTGGTTGCCATTTAGACCGTTCCATTCCTCTGTTTGCCATTTAGACCGTTCCATTCCTCTGTTTGCCATTTAGTCCATTCCATTTCTCTGCCATTTAGACCGTTCCATTCCTCTGTTTGCCATTTAGACCGTTCCATTCCTCTGTTTGTCATTTAGACCGTTCAATTCCTCTGTTTGTCATTTAGACCGTTCCATTCCTCTGTTTGCCATTTAGACCGTTCCATTCCTCTGTTTGTCATTTAGACCGTTCCATTCCTCTGTTTGCCATTTAGACCGTTCCATTCCTCTGTTTGTCATTTAGGCCGTTCCATTCCTCTGTTTGTCATTTAGACCGTTCCATTTCTCTGCCATTTAGGCTGTTCCATTCCTCTGTTTGTCATTTAGACCGTTCCATTTCACTGCCATTTAGACCGTTCCATTCCTCTGTTTGTCATTTAGACCGTTCCAATTCCTCTGTTTGCCATTTAGACCGTTGACAGTTCAATTCCTCTGTTTGTAATTTAGACCGTTCCATTTCACTGCCATTTAGACCGTTCCATTTCTCTGTTTCTCATTTAGACCGCTCCATTCCTCTGTTTGTCATTTAGACCGTTCCATTTCTCTGCCTTTTAGACCATTCAATTCCTCTGTTTGTCATTTAGACCGTTCAATTCCTCTGTTTGTCATTTAGACCTCTTTTTGCCATTTAGACCGTTCCATTCCTCTGTTTGTCATTTAGACCGTTCCATTTCTCTGTTTGTCATTTAGACCATTCCATTCCTCTGTTTGTCATTTAGACCGTTCCATTCCTCTGTTTGCCATTTAGACCGTTCAATTCCTCTGTTTGTCATTTAGACCGTTCCATTCCTCTGTTTGTCATTTAGACCGTTCCATTTCTCTGCCATTTAGACTGTTCCATTCCTCTGTTTGTCATTTAGACCGTTCCATTTCACTGCCATTTAGACTGTTCCATTCCTCTGTTTGTCATTTAGACCGTTCAATTCCTCTGTTTGCATTTAGACCGTTCAGTTCATTCCTCTGTTTGTCATTTAGACCGTTCCATTTCACTGCCATTTAGACCGTTCCATTTCTCTGTTTCTCATTTAGACCGCTTCCATTCCTCTGTTTGTCATTTAGACCGTTCCATTTCTCTGCCATTTAGACCGTTCCATTCCTCTGTTTGTCATTTAGACCGTTCCATTCCTCTGTTTGTCATTTAGACCGTTCCATTTCTCTGCCATTTAGACCGTTCAATTCCTCTGTTTGTCATTTAGACCGTTCCATTTATTTAGACCGTTCCATTCCTCTGTTTGCCATTTAGACCGTTCAATTCCTCTGTTTGTCATTTAGACCATTCCATTCCTCTGTTTGTCATTTAGACCGTTCCATTCCTCTGCCATTTAGACCGTTCAATTCCTCTGTTTGCCATTTAGACCGTTCCATTCCTCTGTTTGTCATTTAGACCGTTCCATTCCTCTGTTTGCCATTTAGACCGTTCAATTCCTCTGTTTGTCATTTAGACCATTCCATTCCTCTGTTTGTCATTTAGACCGTTCCATTCCTCTGTTTGCCATTTAGACCGTTCCATTCCTCTGTTTGCCATTTAGGCCGTTCAATTCCTCTGTTTGTCATTTAGACCGTTCCATTCCTCTGCCATTTAGACCGTTCAATTCCTCTGTTTGTCATTTAGACCGTTCCATTCCTCTGCCATTTAGACCGTTCAATTCCTCTGTTTGCCATTTAGACCGTTCCATTCCTCTGTTTGTCATTTAGACCGTTCCATTCCTCTATTTGTCATTTAGACTGTTCCATTCCCTTGTTTGTCATTTAGACCGTTCCATTCCTCTGTTTGCCATTTAGACCGTTCCATTCCTCTGTTTGACATTTAGACCGTTCCATTCCTCTGTTTGCCATTTAGACCGTTCCATTCCTCTGTTTGTCATTTAGACCGTTCCATTCCTCTGTTTGTCATTTAGACTGTTCAATTCCTCTGTTTGTCATTTAGACCGTTCCATTCCTCTGTTTGCCATTTAGACCGTTCCATTCCTCTGTTTGTCATTTAGACCGTTCCATTCCTCTGTTTGTCATTTAGACCGTTCCATTCCTCTGTTTGTCATTTAGACCGTTCCATTCCTCTGTTTGTCATTTAGACCGTTCCATTCCTCTGTTTGCCATTTAGGCTGTTCCATTCCTCTGTTTGTCATTTAGACCGTTCCATTCCTCTGTTTGTCATTTAGACCGTTCCATTCCTCTGTTTGCCATTTAGACCGTTCCATTCCTCTGTTTGCCATTTAGACCGTTCCATTCCTCTGTTTGCCATTTAGTCCATTCCATTTCTCTTTGCCATTTAGACCGTTCCATTCCTCTGTTTGCCATTTAGACCATTCCATTTCTGTTTGCCATTTAGACCGTTCCATTCCTCTGTTTGCCATTTAGACTGTTCCATTCCTCTGTTTGTCATTTAGACCGTTCAATTCCTCTGTTTGTCATTTAGGCCGTTCCATTCCTCTGTTTGTCATTTAGACCGTTCCATTTCTCTGCCATTTAGGCTGTTCCATTCCTCTGTTTGTCATTTAGACCGTTCCATTTCACTGCCATTTAGACCGTTCCATTCCTCTGTTTGTCATTTAGACCGTTCAATTCCTCTGTTTGCCATTTAGACCGTTGACAGTTCAATTCCTCTGTTTGTAATTTAGACCGTTCCATTTCACTGCCATTTAGACCGTTCCATTTCTCTGTTTCTCATTTAGACCGCTCCATTCCTCTGTTTGTCATTTAGACCGTTCCATTCCTCTGTTTGCCATTTAGACCGTTCCATTCCTCTGTTTGACATTTAGACCGTTCCATTCCTCTGTTTGTCATTTAGACCGTTCAATTCTCTGTTTGCCATTTAGACCGTTGACAGTTCAATTCCTCTGTTTGTAATTTAGACCGTTCCATTTCACTGCCATTTAGACCGTTCCATTTCTCTGTTTCTCATTTAGACCGCTCGGTTCCTCTGTTTGTCATTTAGACCGTTCCATTTCTCTGCCATTTAGACCGTTCAATTCCTCTGTTTGTCATTTAGACCGTTCCATTCCTCTGTTTGTCATTTAGACCGTTCCATTTCTCTGCCATTTAGACCGTTCCATTCCTCTGTTTGTCATTTAGACCGTTCCATTTCTCTGTTTGTCATTTAGACCGTTCCATTCCTCTGTTTGCCATTTAGACCGTTCAATTCCTCTGTTTGTCATTTAGACCATTCCATTCCTCTGTTTGTCATTTAGACCGTTCCATTCCTCTGCCATTTAGACCGTTCAATTCCTCTGTTTGCCATTTAGACCGTTCCATTCCTCTGTTTGTCATTTAGACCGTTCCATTCCTCTGTTTGCCATTTAGACCGTTCATTCCTCTGTTTGTCATTTAGACCGTTCCATTCCTCTGTTTGTCATTTAGACCGTTCCATTCCTCTGTTTGCCATTTAGACCGTTCCATTCCTCTGTTTGCCATTTAGACTGTTCAATTTCTGTTTGTCATTTAGACTGTTCCATTCCTCTGTTTGTCATTTAGACCGTTCATTCCTCTGTTTGTCATTTAGACCGTTCCATTCCTCTGCCATTTAGACCATTCCTCTGTTTGCCATTTAGACCGTTCCATTCCTCTGTTTGTCATTTAGACCGTTCCATTCCTCTGTTTGTCATTTAGACCTTCCATTCCTTTGTTTGTCATTTAGACCGTTCCATTCCTCTGTTTGCCATTTAGACCGTTCCATTCCTCTGTTTGACATTTAGACCGTTCCATTCCTCTGTTTGCCATTTAGACCGTTCCATTCCTCTGTTTGTCATTTAGACCGTTCCATTCCTCTGTTTGTCATTTAGACTGTTCAATTCCTCTGTTTGTCATTTAGACCGTTCCATTCCTCTGTTTGCCATTTAGACCGTTCCATTCCTCTGTTTGTCATTTAGACCGTTCCATTCCTCTGTTTGTCATTTAGACCGTTCCATTCCTCTGTTTGTCATTTAGACCGTTCCATTCCTCTGTTTGTCATTTAGACCGTTCCATTCCTCTGTTTGCCATTTAGGCCATTCCATTCCTCTGTTTGTCATTTAGACCGTTCCATTCCTCTGTTTGTCATTTAGACCGTTCAATTCCTCTGGTTGCCATTTAGACCGTTCCATTCCTCTGTTTGCCATTTAGACCGTTCCATTCCTCTGTTTGCCATTTAGTCCATTCCATTTCTCTGCCATTTAGACCGTTCCATTCCTCTGTTTGCCATTTAGTCCATTCCATTTCTCTGCCATTTAGACCGTTCCATTCCTCTGTTTGCCATTTAGACCGTTCCATTCCTCTGTTTGTCATTTAGACCGTTCAATTCCTCTGTTTGTCATTTAGGCCGTTCCATTCCTCTGTTTGTCATTTAGACCGTTCCATTTCTCTGCCATTTAGGCTGTTCCATTCCTCTGTTTGTCATTTAGACCGTTCCATTTCACTGCCATTTAGACCGTTCCATTCCTCTGTTTGTCATTTAGACCGTTCAATTCCTCTGTTTGCCATTTAGACCGTTGACAGTTCAATTCCTCTGTTTGTAATTTAGACCGTTCCATTTCACTGCCATTTAGACCGTTCCATTTCTCTGTTTCTCATTTAGACCGCTCCGTTCCTCTGTTTGTCATTTAGACCGTTCCATTCCTCTGTTTGCCATTTAGACCGTTCCATTCCTCTGTTTGACATTTAGACCGTTCCATTCCTCTGTTTGCCATTTAGACCGTTCCATTCCTCTGTTTGTCATTTAGACCGTTCCATTCCTCTGTTTGTCATTTAGACTGTTCAATTCCTCTGTTTGTCATTTAGACCGTTCCATTCCTCTGTTTGCCATTTAGACCGTTCCATTCCTCTGTTTGTCATTTAGACCGTTCCATTCCTCTGTTTGTCATTTAGACCGTTCCATTCCTCTGTTTGTCATTTAGACCGTTCCATTCCTCTGTTTGCCATTTAGACCGTTCCATTCCTCTGTTTGTCATTTAGACCGTTCAATTCCTCTGTTTGTCATTTAGACCGATCCATTCCTCTGTTTGTCATTTAGACCGTTCAATTCCTCTGGGTGCCATTTAGTCCATTCCATTTCTCTGCCATTTAGACCGTTCAATTCCTCTGGTTGCCATTTAGACCGTTCCATTCCTCTGTTTGCCATTTAGACCGTTCCATTCCTCTGTTTGCCATTTAGTCCATTCCATTTCTCTGCCATTTAGACCGTTCAATTCCTCTGGATGCCATTTAGACCGTTCCATTCCTCTTTTTGCCATTTAGACCGTTCCATTCCTCTGTTTGCCATTTAGTCCATTCCATTTCTCTGCCATTTAGACCGTTCCATTCCTCTGTTTGCCATTTAGAACGTTCCATTCCTCTGTTTGTCATTTAGACCGTTCAATTCCTCTGTTTGTCATTTAGACCGTTCCATTCCTCTGTTTGCCATTTAGACCGTTCCATTCCTCTGTTTGTCATTTAGACCGTTCCATTCCTCTGTTTGCCATTTAGACCGTTCAATTCCTCTGTTTGTCATTTAGGCCGTTCCATTCCTCTGTTTGTCATTTAGACCGTTCCATTTCTCTGCCATTTAGGCTGTTCCATTCCTCTGTTTGTCATTTAGACCGTTCCATTTCACTGCCATTTAGACCGTTCCATTCCTCTGTTTGTCATTTAGACCGTTCAATTCCTCTGTTTGCCATTTAGACCGTTGACAGTTCAATTCCTCTGTTTGTAATTTAGACCGTTCCATTTCACTGCCATTTAGACCGTTCCATTTCTCTGTTTCTCATTTAGACCGCTCAGTTCCTCTGTTTGTCATTTAGACCGTTCCATTTCTCTGCCTTTTAGACCATTCAATTCCTCTGTTTGTCATTTAGACCGTTCAATTCCTCTGTTTGTCATTTAGACCGTTCCATTTCTCTGTTTGTCATTTAGACCGTTCCATTCCTCTGTTTGTCATTTAGACCGTTCCATTCCTCTGTTTGTCATTTAGACCGTTCCATTCCTCTGTTTGTCATTTAGACCGTTCCATTCCTCTGTTTGCCATTTAGACCGTTCAATTCCTCTGTTTGTCATTTAGGCCGTTCCATTCCTCTGTTTGTCATTTAGACCGTTCCATTTCTCTGCCATTTAGGCTGTTCCATTCCTCTGTTTGTCATTTAGACCGTTCCATTTCACTGCCATTTAGACCGTTCCATTCCTCTGTTTGTCATTTAGACCGTTCAATTCCTCTGTTTGCCATTTAGACCGTTTCAATTCCTCTGTTTGTCATTTAGACCGTTCCATTTCTGTTTGCCATTTAGACCGTTCCATTTCTCTGTTTCTCATTTAGACCGCTCCATTCCTCTGTTTGTCATTTAGACCGTTCCATTTCTCTGCCATTTAGACCGTTCAATTCCTCTGTTTGTCATTTAGACCGTTCCATTCCTCTGTTTGTCATTTAGACCGTTTCTCATTTAGACCGTTCAATTCTCTGTTTGTCATTTAGACCATTCCATTCCTCTGTTTGTCATTTATACCGTTCCAATCCTCTGTTTGCCATTTAGACCGTTCAATTCGTCTGTTTGTCATTTAGGCCGTTCCATTCCTCTTTTTGTCATTTAGACCGTTCCATTTCTCTGCCATTTAGGCTGTTCCATTCCTCTGTTTGTCATTTAGACCGTTCCATTTCACTGCCATTTAGACCGTTCCATTCCTCTGTTTGTCATTTAGACCGTTCCATTCCTCTGTTTGCCATTTAGACCGTTCCATTTCAATTCCTCTGTTTGTAATTTAGACCGTTCCATTTCACTGCCATTTAGACCGTTCCATTTCTCTGTTTCTCATTTAGACCGCTCGGTTCCTCTGTTTGTCATTTAGACCGTTCCATTTCTCTGCCATTTAGACCGTTCAATTCCTCTGTTTGTCATTTAGACCGTTCCATTCCTCTGTTTGTCATTTAGACCGTTCCATTTCTCTGCCATTTAGACCGTTCCATTCCTCTGTTTGCCATTTAGTCCATTCCATTTCTCTGCCATTTAGACCGTTCAATTCCTCTGGTTGCCATTTAGACCGTTCCATTCCTCTTTTTGCCATTTAGACCGTTCCATTCCTCTGTTTGTCATTTAGACTGTTCAATTCCTCTGTTTGTCATTTAGACCGTTCCATTCCTCTGTTTGCCATTTAGACCGTTCCATTCCTCTGTTTGTCATTTAGACCGTTCCATTCTCTGTTTGTCATTTAGACCGTTCCATTCCTCTGTTTGTCATTTAGACCGTTCCATTCCTCTGTTTGTCATTTAGACCGTTCCATTCCTCTGTTTGTCATTTAGACCGTTCCATTCCTCTGTTTGTCATTTAGACCGTTCCATTCCTCTGTTTGTCATTTAGACCGTTCCATTCCTCTGTTTGCCATTTAGACCGTTCCATTCCTCTGTTTGCCATTTAGACCGTTCCATTCCTCTGTTTGTCATTTAGACCGCCATTCCATTCCTCTGTTTGCCATTTAGACCGTTCCATTCCTCTGTTTGCCATTTAGTCCATTCCATTTCTCTGCCATTTAGACCGTTCCATTCCTCTGTTTGCCATTTAGACCGTTCCATTCCTCTGTTTGTCATTTAGACCGTTCAATTCCTCTGTTTGTCATTTAGACCGTTCCATTCCTCTGTTTGTCATTTAGACCGTTCCATTTCTCTGCCATTTAGACTCCATTCCTCTGTTTGTCATTTAGACCGTTCCATTCCTCTGTTTGACCGTTCATTCCTCTGTTTGTCATTTAGACCGTTCCATTCCTCTGTTTGCCATTTAGACCGTTTCCATTCCTCTGTTTGCCATTTAGACCGTTCCATTCCTCTGTTTGCCATTTAGACCGTTCCATTCCTCTGTTTGTCATTTAGACCGTTCCATTCCTCTGTTTGTCATTTAGACCATTCCTCTGTTTGCCATTTAGACCGTTCCATTCCTCTGTTTGTCATTTAGACCGTTCCATTCCTCTGTTTGTCATTTAGACCGTTCCATTCCTCTGTTTGCCATTTAGACCGTTCCATTCCTCTGTTTGTCATTTAGACCGTTCCATTCCTCTGTTTGCCATTTAGACCGTTCCATTCCTCTGTTTGTCATTTAGACCGTTCCATTCCTCTGTTTGTCATTTAGACCGTTCCATTCTCTGTTTGGCATTTAGACCTCTGTTTGTCATTCCTCTGTTTGTCATTTAGACCGTTCCATTCCTCTGTTTGTCATTTAGACCATTCCTCTGTTTGCCATTTAGACCGTTCCATTCCTCTGTTTGTAATTTAGACCGTTTTTCACTGCCATTTAGACCGTTTCCATTCCTCTGTTTGCCATTTAGACCGTTCCATTTCTCTGTTTGCCATTTAGACCATTCCATTCCTCTGTTTGTCATTTAGACCGTTCCATTCCTCTGTTTGTCATTTAGACCGTTCCATTCCTCTCTGCCATTTAGACCGTTCCATTCCTCTGTTTGTCATTTAGACCGTTCCATTTCTCTGTTTGTCATTTAGACCGTTCCATTCCTCTGTTTGTCATTTAGACCGTTCCATTCCTCTGTTTGCCATTTAGACCGTTCATTCCTCTGTTTGTCATTTAGATTCCTCTGTTTGTCATTTAGACATTCCTCTGTTTGTCATTTTAGACCGTTCCATTTCTCTGTTTGTCCATTTAGACCGTTCCATTCCTCTGTTTGTCATTTAGACCGTTCCATTCCTCTGTTTGCCATTTAGACCGTTCCAGTTCAATTCCTCTGTTTGTCATTTAGACCGTTCCATTTCACTGTTTGCCATTTAGACCGTTCCATTCCTCTGTTTGTCATTTAGACCGTTCCATTCCTCTGTTTGTCATTTAGACCGTTCCATTCCTCTGTTTGCCATTTAGACCGTTCAATTCCTCTGTTTGTCATTTAGACCGTTCCATTCCTCTGTTTGTCATTTAGACCGTTCCATTTCTCTGCCATTTAGACCGTTCCATTCCTCTGTTTGTCATTTAGACCATTCCATTCCTCTGTTTGTCATTTAGACCGTTCCATTCCTCTGTTTGCCATTTAGACCGTTCCATTCCTCTGTTTGTCATTTAGACCGTTCCATTCCTCTGTTTGTCATTTAGACCGTTCCATTCTCTCCATTTAGGCTGTTCCATTCCTTGTTTGTCATTTAGACCGTTCCATTTCAGCCATTTAGACCGTTCCATTCCTCTGTTTGTCATTTAGACCGTTCATTCCTCTGTTTGCCATTTAGACCGTTCCATTCCTCTGTTTGTCATTTAGACCGTTCCATTCCTCTGTTTGTCATTTAGACCGTTCCATTTCTCTGTTTGCCATTTAGACCGTTCCATTCCTCTGTTTGTTTTAGACCGTTCCATTTATTTAGACCGTTCCATTCCTCTGTTTGTCATTTAGACCGTTCCATTCCTCTGTTTGTCATTTAGACCGTTCCATTTCTCTGCCATTTAGACCGTTCCATTCCTCTGTTTGCCATTTAGACCGTTCCATTCCTCTGTTTGCCATTTAGACCGTTCCATTCCTCTGTTTGTCATTTAGACCGTTCCATTCCTCTGTTTGTCATTTAGACTATTCCTCTGTTTGTCATTTAGACTGTTCAATTCCTCTGTTTGTCATTTAGACCGTTCCATTCCTCTGTTTGCCATTTAGACCGTTCCATTCCTCTGTTTGTCATTTAGACCGTTCCATTCCTCTGTTTGTCATTTAGACCGTTCCATTCCTCTGTTTGTCATTTAGACTGTTCCATTCCTCTGTTTGTCATTTAGACCGTTCCATTCCTCTGTTTGCCATTTAGACCATTCCATTCCTCTGTTTGTCATTTAGACCGTTCCATTCCGTTCCATTCCTCTGTTTGTCATTTAGACCGTTCCATTCCTCTGTTTGCCATTTAGACCGTTCCATTCCTCTGTTTGCCATTTAGACCGTTCCATTCCTCTGTTTGTCATTTAGACCGTTCCATTCCTCTGTTTGCCATTTAGACCATTCCATTCCTCTGTTTGACCGTTCCATTTAGACCATTTAGACCGTTCCATTCCTCTGTTTGTCATTTAGACCGTTCCATTCTCTGTTTGTCATTTAGGCCGTTCCATTCCTCTGTTTGTCATTTAGACCGTTCCATTTCTGTTTGCCATTTAGACTGTTCCATTCCTCTGTTTGTCATTTAGACCGTTCCATTTCACTGCCATTTAGACCGTTCCATTCCTCTGTTTGTCATTTAGACCGTTCCATTCCTCTGTTTGCCATTTAGACCGTTCATTCAATCCTCTGTTTGTCATTTAGACCGTTCCATTTCACTGCCATTTAGACCGTTCCATTCCTCTGTTTAGACTGTTCCATTCCTCTGTTTGCCATTTAGACCGTTCCATTCTCTGTTTGACATTTAGACCGTTCCATTCCTCTGTTTGTCATTTAGACCGTTCCATTCCTCTGTTTGTCATTTAGACCGTTCCATTCCTCTGTTTGTCATTTAGACTGTTCAATTCCTCTGTTTGTCATTTAGACCGTTCCATTCCTCTGTTTGCCATTTAGACCGTTCCATTCCTCTGTTTGTCATTTAGACCGTTCCATTCCTCTGTTTGTCATTTAGACCGTTCCATTCCTCTGTTTGTCATTTAGACCGTTCCATTCCTCTGTTTGTCATTTAGACCGTTCCATTCCTCTGTTTGTCATTTAGACCGTTCCATTCCTCTGTTTGTCATTTAGACCGATCCATTCCTCTGTTTGTCATTTAGACCGTTCAATTCCTCTGTTTGTCATTTAGACTGTCCATTCCATTGTTTGCCATTTAGACCGTTCAATTCCTCTGTTTGCCATTTAGACCGTTCCATTCTCTGTTTGTCATTTAGACTGTTCCATTCCTCTGTTTGCCATTTAGTCCATTCCATTTCTCTGCCATTTAGACCGTTCCATTCCTCTGTTTGCCATTTAGACCGTTCCATTCCTCTGTTTGTCATTTAGACCGTTCCATTCCTCTGTTTGTCCATTTATTTAGACCGTTCCATTCCTCTGTTTGCCATTTAGACCGTTCCATTCCTCTGTTTGTCATTTAGACCGTTCCATTCCTCTGTTTGCCATTTAGACCTCCATTCCTCTGTTTGTCATTTAGACCGTTCCATTCCTCTGTTTGCATTTAGACCGTTCCATTCCTCTGTTTGTCATTTAGACCGTTCCATTCCTCTGTTTGTCATTTAGACCGTTCCATTTCTCTGCCATTTAGGCTGTTCCATTCCTCTGTTTGTCATTTAGACCGTTCCATTTCTGTGCCATTTAGACCGTTCCAATTCCTCTGTTTGCCATTTAGACCGTTCAGTTCATTCCTCTGTTTGTATTTAGACCGTTCCATTTCACTGCCATTTAGACCGTTCCATTCTCTGTTTCTCATTTAGACCGTTCCATTCCTCTGTTTGTCATTTAGACTGCTCCATTCCTCTGTTTAGACCATTCCATTCCTCTGTTTGTCATTTAGACCGTTCATTCCTCTGTTTGTCATTTAGACCGTTCCATTTCTCTGCCATTTAGACCGTTCCATTCCTCTGTTTGTCATTTAGACCGTTTGTCATTTAGACTGTCTCCATTCCTCTGTTTGTCATTTAGACCGTTCAATTCCTCTGTTTGCCATTTAGACCGTTCCATTCCTCTGTTTGTCATTTAGACCGTTCCATTTCTCTGCCATTTAGACTGTTCCAATCCTCTGTTTGTCATTTAGACCGTTCCATTTCTGTTTGCCATTTAGACCGTTCCATTCCTCTGTTTGTCATTTAGACCTTCTTTTTGCCATTTAGACCGTTCCATTCCTCTGTTTGTCATTTAGACCGTTCCATTCCTCTGTTTGCATTTAGACATTTTTAGACCGTTCCATTCCTCTGTTTGTCATTTAGACCGTTCCATTCTCTGTTTGTCATTTAGACCGTTCCATTCCTCTGTTTGACCATTTCTGTTTGCCATTTAGACCGTTCAAATCCTCTGTTTGCCATTTAGACCGTTCCATTCCTCTGTTTGTCATTTAGACCGTTTCCTCTGTTTGTCATTTAGACTGTTCAATTCCTCTGTTTGTCATTTAGACCGTTCCATTCCTCTGTTTGTCATTTAGACCGTTCCATTCCTCTGTTTGTCATTTAGACCGTTCCATTCCTCTGTTTGTCATTTAGACCGTTCCATTCCTCTGTTTGTCATTTAGACCGTTCCATTCCTCTGTTTGTCATTTAGACCGTTCCATTCCTCTGTTTGCCATTTAGGCCATTCCATTCCTCTGTTTGTCATTTAGACCGTTCCATTCCTCTGTTTGTCATTTAGACCGTTCCATTCCTCTGTTTGCCATTTAGACCGTTCCATTCCTCTGTTTGCCATTTAGACCGTTCCATTCCTCTGTTTGCCATTTAGTCCATTCCATTTCTCTGCCATTTAGACCGTTCCATTCCTCTGTTTGCCATTTAGTCCATTCCATTTCTCTGCCATTTAGACCGTTCCATTCCTCTGTTTGCCATTTAGACCGTTCCATTCCTCTGTTTGTCATTTAGACCGTTCCATTCCTCTGTTTGTCATTTAGACCGTTCCATTCCTCTGTTTGTCATTTAGACCGTTCCATTTCTCTGCCATTTAGGCTGTTCCATTCCTCTGTTTGTCATTTAGACCGTTCCATTTCTCTGTTTGTCATTTAGACCGTTCCATTCCTCTGTTTGTCATTTAGACCGTTCAATTCCTCTGTTTGCCATTTAGACCGTTGACAGTTCAATTCCTCTGTTTGTAATTTAGACCGTTCCATTTCACTGCTTTAGACCGTTCCATTTCTCTGTTTCTCATTTAGACCGCTCCATTCCTCTGTTTGTCATTTAGACCGTTCCATTCCTCTGTTTGCCATTTAGACCGTTCCATTCCTCTGTTTGTCATTTAGACCGTTCCATTCTCTGTTTGTCATTTAGACTCCATTCCTCTGTTTGTCATTTAGACCGTTCCATTCCTCTGTTTGCCATTTAGACCGTTCCAATTCCTCTGTTTGTCATTTAGACCGTTCCATTCCTCTGTTTGCCATTTAGACCGTTCCATTCCTCTGTTTGTCATTTAGACCGTTCCATTCCTCTGTTTGTCATTTAGACCGTTCCATTCCTCTGTTTGTCATTTAGACCGTTCCATTCCTCTGTTTGCCATTTAGACCGTTCCATTCCTCTGTTTGTCATTTAGACCGTTCCATTCCTCTGTTTGTCATTTAGACCGTTCCATTCCTCTGTTTGTCATTTAGACCGTTCCATTCCTCTGTTTGCCATTTAGTCCTGCCATTTAGACCGTTCCATTCCTCTGTTTGCCATTTAGACCGTTCCATTCCTCTGTTTGCCATTTAGACCGTTCCATTCCTCTGTTTGCCATTTAGATTCCATTTTCCATTTAGACCTCTGTCCTCTGTTGCCATTTAGACCGTTCCATTCCTCTGTTTGTCATTTAGACCGTTCCATTCCTCTGTTTGCCATTTAGTCTTCCATTTTTGTCCATTTAGACCGTTCCATTCCTCTGTTTGCCATTTAGACCGTTCCATTCCTCTGTTTGTCATTTAGACCGTTCAATTCCTCTGTTTGTCATTTAGACCGTTCCATTCCTCTGTTTGTCATTTAGACCGTTCCATTCCTCTGTTTGTCATTTAGACCGTTCCATTCCTCTGTTTGTCATTTAGACCGTTCCATTCCTCTGTTTGTCATTTAGGCCGTTCCATTCCTCTGTTTGTCATTTAGACCGTTCCATTTCTCTGCCATTTAGGCTGTTCCATTCCTCTGTTTGTCATTTAGACCGTTCAATTCCTCTGTTTGCCATTTAGACCGTTCCATTCCTCTGTTTGTCATTTAGACCGTTCCATTTCTGTTGCCATTTAGACCGTTCCATTTCTCTGTTTGCCATTTAGACCTCCATTCCTCTGTTTGTCATTTAGACCGTTTTAGACCATTCCATTCTCTGTTTGTCATTTAGACTGTTCAATTCCTCTGTTTGTCATTTAGACCGTTCCATTTCTCTGCCATTTAGACCGTTCCATTCCTCTGTTTGTCATTTAGACCGTTCCATTCCTCTGTTTGTCATTTAGACTGTTCCATTCCTCTGTTTGCCATTTAGACCGTTCCATTCCTCTGTTTGTCATTTAGACCGTTCCATTCCTCTGTTTGTCATTTAGACCGTCCATTTTGCATTTAGACCGTTCCATTCCTCTGTTTGTCATTTAGACCGTTCCATTCCTCTGTTTGCCATTTAGACCATTCCATTCCTCTGTTTGTCCATTTAGACCGTTCCATTCCTCTGTTTGTCATTTAGACCGTTCCATTCCTCTGTTTGTCATTTAGACCGTTCCATTTCTCTGCCATTTAGACCGTTCAATTCCTCTGTTTGTCATTTAGACCGTTCCATTCCTCTGTTTGTCTGTTTGCATTTCTCTGCATTTAGACCGTTCCATTCCTCTGTTTGCCATTTAGACCGTTCCATTCCTCTGTTTGTCATTTAGACCGTTCCATTCCTCTGTTTGCCATTTAGACCGTTCCATTCCTCTGTTTGTCATTTAGACCGTTCCATTCCTCTGTTTGTCATTTAGACCGTTCCATTCCTCTGTTTGCCATTTAGACTGTTCCATTCCTCTGTTTGTCATTTAGACCGTTCCATTTCTGCCATTTAGACTGTTCCATTCCTCTGTTTGTCATTTAGACCGTTCAATTCCTCTGTTTGCCATCCATTCCTCTGTTTGTCATTTAGACCGTTCCATTCCTCTGTTTGACCATTTAGACCATTTAGACCGTTCCATTCCTCTGTTTGTCATTTAGACCGTTCCATTTCTCTGTTTGTCATTTAGACCGTTCCATTCCTCTGTTTGTCATTTAGACCGTTCCATTCCTCTGTTTGTCATTTAGACCGTTCCATTCCTCTGTTTGTCATTTAGACCGTTCCTTCCTCTGTTTGCCATTTAGACCGTTCCATTCTCTGTTTGTTGCCATTTAGACCGTTCCATTCCTCTGTTTGCCATTTAGACCGTTCCATTCCTCTGTTTGTTTAGTCATTTTTCTGTTTGCCATTTAGACCGTTCCATTCCTCTGTTTGCCATTTAGACCGTTCCATTCCTCTGTTTGTCATTTAGACCGTTCCATTCCTCTGTTTGCCATTTAGACCGTTCCATTCCTCTGTTTGCCATTTAGACCGTTCCATTCTCTGTTTGTCATTTAGACTGTTCCATTCCTCTGTTTGCCATTTAGACTGTTCCATTCCTCTGTTTGTCATTTAGACTTCCATTCCTCTGTTTGTCATTTAGACCGTTCCATTCCTCTGTTTGTCATTTAGGCTCCATTCCTCTGTTTGTCATTTAGACCGTTCCATTCCTCTGTTTGTCATTTTGACCGTTCAATTCCTCTGTTTGCCATTTAGACCGTTCCATTCCTCTGTTTGTATTTAGACCATTCCATTTCCTCTTTAGACCGCCATTTAGACCGTTCCATTTTCTGCCATTTAGACCGTTCCATTCCTCTGTTTGCCATTTAGACCGTTCCATTCCTCTGTTTGTCATTTAGACCGTCCATTTCTCTGCCATTTAGACCGTTCAATTCCTCTGTTTGTCATTTAGACCGTTCCATTCCTCTGTTTGTCATTTAGACCGTTCCATTCCTCTGTTTGTCATTTATTCCATTCCTCTGTTTGTCATTTAGACCGTTCCATTCCTCTGTTTGTCATTTAGACCGTTCCATTCCTCTGTTTGTCATTTAGACCGTTGTTCCATTCCTCTGTTTGTCATTTAGACCGTTCCATTTCACTTTTAGACCATTCCTCTGTTTGTCATTTAGACCGTTCCATTCCTCTGTTTGCCATTTAGACCGTTGACAGTTCAATTCCTCTGTTTGTAATTTAGACCATTTCACTGCCATTTAGACCGTTCCATTCCTCTGTTTGTCATTTAGACCGCTCCAGTTCCTCTGTTTGTCATTTAGACCTTCCATTTCTCTGCCATTTAGACCGTTCAATTCCTCTGTTTGTCATTTAGACCGTTCCATTCCTCTGTTTGTCATTTAGACCGTTCCATTCCTCTGTTTGCCATTTAGACCGTTCCATTCCTCTGTTTGTCATTTAGACCGTTCCATTCCTCTGTTTGTCATTTAGACCGTTCCATTCCTCTGTTTGCCATTTAGACCGTTCCATTCCTCTGTTTGTCATTTAGACCGTTCCATTCCTCTGACTTTGTTTCATTTAGACTGTTCCATTCCTCTGTTTGTCATTTAGACCGTTCCATTTCACTGCCATTTAGACCATTCCTCTGTTTGTCATTTAGACCGTTCCATTCCTCTGTTTGCCATTTAGACCGTTGACATTCCCATTCTCTGTTTGTAATTTAGACTGTTCCATTCCTCTGTTTGCCATTTAGACCGTTCCATTCTCTCTGTTTCTCATTTAGACCGCTCCCTCTGTTTGTCATTTAGACCGTTCCATTTCTCTGCCATTTAGACCGTTCCATTCCTCTGTTTGTCATTTAGACCGTTCCATTCCTCTGTTTGTCATTTAGACCGTTCCATTTCTCTGTTTGTTTTAGACCGCCCTCTGTTTGTCATTTAGACCGTTTCCTCTGTTTGTCATTTAGACCGTTCCTTCTCTGTTTGCCATTTAGACCGTTCCATTCCTCTGTTTGTCATTTAGACTGTTCCATTCCTCTGTTTGTCATTTAGACCGTTCCATTCTCTCTGTTTAGGCTGTTCCATTCCTCTGTTTGTCATTTAGACCGTTCCATTTCACTGCCATTTAGACCCATTCTCTGTTTGTCATTTAGACCGTTCATTCCTCTGTTTGCCATTTAGACCGTTCCAATTCCTCTGTTTGTATTTAGACCGTTCCATTTCTGTTGCCATTTAGACCGTTCCATTTCTCTGTTTGCTCATTTAGACCGCTCCATTCCTCTGTTTGTCATTTAGACCGTTCCATTCCTCTGTTTGTCATTTAGACCGTTCCATTTCTCTGCCATTTAGACCGTTCAATTCCTCTGTTTGTCATTTAGACCATTCCATTCCTCTGTTTGTCATTTAGACCGTTCAATTCCTCTGTTTGTCATTTAGACCGTTCCATTCCTCTGTTTGTCATTTAGACCGTTCCATTCCTCTGTTTGTCATTTAGACCGTTCCATTTCTCTGCCATTTAGGCTGTTCCATTCCTCTGTTTGTCATTTAGACCCATTTCACTGCCATTTAGACCGTCCATTCCTCTGTTTGTCATTTAGACCGTTCCATTCCTCTGTTTGCCATTTAGACCGTTCCATTCCTCTGTTTGTCATTTAGACCGTTCCATTTCTCCATTTAGACCGTTCCATTTCTGTTTGTCATTTAGACCGTTCCAATTCCTCTGTTTGTCATTTAGACCGTTCCATTTCTCTGTTTGCCATTTAGACCGTTCAATTCCTCTGTTTGTCATTTAGACCGTTCCATTCCTCTGTTTGTCATTTAGACCGTTCCATTCTCTGCCATTTAGACTGTTCCATTCCTCTGTTTGTCATTTAGACCGTTCCATTCCTCTGTTTGTCATTTAGACCGTTCCATTCCTCTGTTTGCCATTTAGACCGTTCCATTCCTCTGTTTGTCATTTAGACCGTTCCATTCCTCTGTTTGTCATTTAGACTGTTCCATTTCTCTGTTTGTCATTTAGACTGTTCCATTCCTCTGTTTGTCATTTAGACCGTTCCATTCCTGTTTGTCATTTAGACCGTTCTTCCTCTGTTTGTCATTTAGACCGTTCCATTCCTCTGTTTGCCATTTAGACCGTTCCATTCCTCTGTTTGTAATTTAGACCGTTCCATTTCATTTAGACCGTTCTTTCTGTTTGTCATTTAGACCGCTCCATTCCTCTGTTTGTCATTTAGACCGTTCCATTTCTCTGCCATTTAGACCGTTCCATTCCTCTGTTTGTCATTTAGACCGTTCCATTCCTCTGTTTGTCATTTAGACCATTCCATTTCTCTTTGCCATTTAGACCGTTCCATTCCTCTGTTTGTCATTTAGACCGTTCCATTTCTGTTTGTCATTTAGACCGTTCCATTCCTCTGTTTGCCATTTAGACCGTTCCATTCCTCTGTTTGTCATTTAGACCATTCCATTCCTCTGTTTGCCATTTAGACTGTTCCATTCCTCTGTTTGCCTTTTAGACCGTTCAATTCCTCTGTTTGCCATTTAGACCGTTCCATTCCTCTGTTTGTCATTTAGACCGTTCCATTCCTCTGTTTGCCATTTAGACCGTTCCATTCCTCTGTTTGCCATTTAGGCCGTTCAATTCCTCTGTTTGCCATTTAGACCGTTCCATTCCTCTGTTTGCCATTTAGACCGTTCCATTCCTCTGTTTGACATTTAGACCGTTCCATTCCTCTGTTTGCCATTTAGACCGTTCCATTCTCTGTTTGTCATTTAGACCGTTCCATTCCTCTGTTTGTCATTTAGACTGTTCAATTCCTCTGTTTGTCATTTAGACTGTTCCATTCCTCTGTTTGTCATTTAGACCGTTCCATTCCTCTGTTTGTCATTTAGACCGTTCCATTCCTCTGTTTGTCATTTAGACCGTTCCATTCCTCTGTTTGCCATTTAGGCCATTCCATTCCTCTGTTTGTCATTTAGACCGTTCCATTCCTCTGTTTGTCATTTAGACCGTTTTCCTCTGTTTGCATTTAGACCGTTCCATTCCTCTGTTTGCCATTTAGACCGTTCCATTCCTCTGTTTGCCATTTAGACCCATTTCTCTGCCATTCCTCTGTTTGCCATTTAGTCCATTCCATTTCTCTGTTTGCCATTTAGACCGTTCCATTCCTCTGTTTGCCATTTAGACCGTTCCATTCCTCTGTTTGTCATTTAGACTGTTCAATTCCTCTGTTTGTCATTTAGACCGTTCCATTCCTCTGTTTGTCATTTAGACCGTTCCATTCTCTGTTTGTCATTTAGACTGTTCCATTCCTCTGTTTGTCATTTAGACTGTTCCATTTCACTGCCATTTAGACCGTTCCATTCCTCTGTTTGTCATTTAGACCGTTCCATTCCTCTGTTTGCCATTTAGACCGTTCCAATTCCTCTGTTTGCCATTTAGACCGTTCCATTTCTGTTTGTCATTTAGACCGTTCCATTTCTCTGTTTGTCATTTAGACCGTCCATTCCTCTGTTTGTCATTTAGACCGTTCCATTCCTCTGTTTGTTTTTAGACCGTCCATTTATTTAGACCGTTCCATTCCTCTGTTTGTCATTTAGACCGTTCCATTCCTCTGTTTGTCATTTAGACCGTTCAATTCCTCTGTTTGCCATTTAGACCGTTCCAATTCCTCTGTTTGTCATTTAGACCGTTCCATTCCTCTGTTTGTCATTTAGACCGTTCCATTTCTCTGCCATTTAGGCTGTTCCATTCCTCTGTTTGTCATTTAGACCGTTCCATTTCTGTTTGTCATTTAGACCGTTCCATTCCTCTGTTTGTCATTTAGACCGTTCCATTCCTCTGTTTGCCATTTAGACCGTTCAATTCCTCTGTTTGTAATTTAGACCGTTCCATTCCTCTGTTTGCCATTTAGACCGTTCCATTTCTCTGTTTGCCATTTAGACCGCTCCATTCCTCTTTTTGCCATTTTAGACCGTTCCATTCTCTGTTTGTCATTTAGACCGTTCCATTCCTCTGTTTGTCATTTAGACCGTTCCATTCCTCTGTTTGCCATTTAGACCGTCCATTCCTCTGTTTGTCATTTAGACCGTTCCATTCCTCTGTTTGTCATTTAGACCGTTCCATTCCTCTGTTTGCCATTTAGACCGTTCAATTCCTCTGTTTGTCATTTAGACCATTCCATTCCTCTGTTTGTCATTTAGACCGTTCCATTCCTCTGCCATTTAGACCGTTCAATTCCTCTGTTTGCCATTTAGACCGTTCCATTCCTCTGTTTGTCATTTAGACCGTTCCATTCCTCTGTTTGCCATTTAGACCGTTCCATTCCTCTGTTTGCCATTTAGGCCGTTCAATTCCTCTGTTTGCCATTTAGACCGTTCCATTCCTCTGTTTGCCATTTAGACCGTTCCATTCCTCTGTTTGACATTTAGACCGTTCCATTCCTCTGTTTGCCATTTAGACCGTTCCATTCCTCTGTTTGTCATTTAGACCGTTCCATTCCTCTGTTTGTCATTTAGACTGTTCAATTCCTCTGTTTGTCATTTAGACCGTTCCATTCCTCTGTTTGTCATTTAGACCGTTCCATTCCTCTGTTTGTCATTTAGACCGTTCCATTCCTCTGTTTGTCATTTAGACCGTTCCATTCCTCTGTTTGCCATTTAGGCCATTCCATTCCTCTGTTTGTCATTTAGACCGTTCCATTCCTCTGTTTGTCATTTAGACCGTTCAATTCCTCTGTTTGCCATTTAGACCGTTCCATTCCTCTGTTTGTCATTTAGACCGTTCCATTCCTCTGTTTGCCATTTAGACCCATTCCATTTCTTTGCCATTTAGACCGTTCCATTCCTCTGTTTGTCATTTAGACCGTTCCATTTCTCTGCCATTTAGACCGTTCCATTCTCTGTTTGCCATTTAGACCGTTCCATTCCTCTGTTTGTCATTTAGACCGTTCAATTCCTCTGTTTGTCATTTAGACCGTTCCATTCCTCTGTTTGTCATTTAGACCGTTCCATTTCTCTGCCATTTAGGCTGTTCCATTCCTCTGTTTGTCTGTTTCCATTTCATTTTAGACCGTTCCATTCCTCTGTTTGTCATTTAGACCGTTCCATTCCTCTGTTTGTCATTTAGACCGTTGACAGTTCATTCCTCTGTTTGTCATTTAGACCGTTCCATTTCTGTTTGCCATTTAGACTGTTCCATTTCTCTGTTTGTCATTTAGACCGCTCATTCCTCTGTTTGTCATTTAGACCGTTCCATTCCTCTGTTTGTCATTTAGACCGTTCCATTTCTCTGTTTGTCATTTAGACCATTCCATTCCTCTGTTTGCCATTTAGACCGTTCCATTCCTCTGTTTGTCATTTAGACCGTTCCATTCCTCTGTTTGTCATTTAGACTGTTCAATTCCTCTGTTTGTCATTTAGACCGTTCCATTCCTCTGTTTGCCATTTAGACCGTTCCATTCCTCTGTTTGTCATTTAGACCGTTCCATTCCTCTGTTTGTCATTTAGACCGTTCCATTCCTCTGTTTGTCATTTAGACCGTTCCATTCCTCTGTTTGCCATTTAGGCCATTCCATTCCTCTGTTTGTCATTTAGACCGTTCCATTCCTCTGTTTGTCATTTAGACCGTTCAATTCCTCTGGTTGCCATTTAGACCGTTCCATTCCTCTGTTTGCCATTTAGACCGTTCCATTCCTCTGTTTGCCATTTAGTCCATTCCATTCCTCTCTTTGCCATTTAGACCGTTCCATTCCTCTGTTTGCCATTTAGTCCATTCCATTTTTCTGCCATTTAGACCGTCCATTCCTCTGTTTGCCATTTAGACCGTTCCATTCCTCTGTTTGTCATTTAGACCGTTCCATTCCTCTGTTTGTCATTTAGACCGTTCCATTCCTCTGTTTGTCATTTAGACCGTTTTAGACCATTCCTCTCTGTTTGACCATTTAGACTGTTTAGACCGTTCCATTCCTCTGTTTGTCATTTAGACCGTTCAATTCCTCTGTTTGCCATTTAGACCGTTGACAGTTCAATTCCTCTGTTTGTTTTAGCCATTTAGATTTAGACCGTTCCATTTCTCTGTTTCTCATTTAGACCGCTCAGTTCTCTGTTTGTCATTTAGACCGTTCCATTTTTGCCATTTAGACCGTTCAATTCCTCTGTTTGTCATTTAGACCGTTCCATTTCTCTGTTTGTCATTTAGACAGTTCAATTCCTCTGTTTGCCATTTAGACCGTTCCATTCCTCTGTTTGCTGTTAGACCGTTCCATTCCTCTGCCATTTAGACCGTTCATTCCTCTGTTTGTCATTTAGACCGTTCAATGCCTCTGTTTGCCATTTAGACCGTTCCATTCCTCTGTTTGCCATTTAGACCGTTCAATTCCTCTATTTGCCATTTAGACCGTTCCATTCCTCTGTTTGTCATTTAGACCGTTCCATGCCTCTGTTTGTCATTTAGACTGTTCAATTCCTCTGTTTTGTCATTTAGACAGTTCAATTCCTCTGTTTGCCATTTAGACAGTTCAATTCCTCTGGTTGCCATTTAGACCGTTCCATTCCTCTGTTTGTCATTTAGACCGTTCCATGCCTCTGTTTGCCATTTAGACCGTTCAATTCCTCTGTTTGCCATTTAGACCGTTCCATTCCTCTGTTTGTCATTTAGACCGTTCCATTCCTCTGTTTGCCATTTAGACCGTTCCATTCCTCTGTTTGCCATTTAGGCCGTTCAATTCCTCTGTTTGTCATTTAGACCGTTCCATTCCTCTGCCATTTAGACCGTTCCATTCCTCTGTTTGTCATTTAGACCGTTCCATTCCTCTGTTTGTCATTTAGACCGTTCCATTCCTCTGTTTGTCATTTAGACCGTTCCATTCCTCTGTTTGTCATTTAGACCGTTCCATTCCTCTGTTTGTCATTTAGACCGTTCCATTCCTCTGTTTGTCATTTAGACCGTTCCATTCCTCTGTTTGTCATTTAGACCGTTCCATTCCTCTGTTTGTCATTTAGACCGTTCCATTCCTCTGTTTGCCATTTAGACCGTTCCATTCCTCTGTTTGTCATTTAGACCGTTCCAATCCTCTGTTTGTCATTTAGACTGTTCAATTCCTCTGTTTGTCATTTAGACCGTTCCATTCCTCTGTTTGTCATTTAGACCGTTCCATTCCTCTGTTTGTCATTTAGACCGTTCCATTCCTCTGTTTGCATTTAGGCCATTCCATTCCTCTGTTTGTCATTTAGACCGTTCCATTCCTCTGTTTGTCATTTAGACCGTTCCATTCCTCTGTTTGCCATTTAGACCGTTCCATTCCTCTGTTTGCCATTTAGTCCATTCCATTTCTCTGCCATTTAGACCGTTCCATTCCTCTGTTTGCCATTTAGACCGTTCCATTCCTCTGTTTGTCATTTAGACCGTTCAATTCCTCTGTTTGTCATTTAGACCGTTCCATTCCTCTGTTTGCCATTTAGACCGTTCCATTCCTCTGCCATTTAGACCGTTCAATTCCTCTGTTTGCCATTTAGACCGTTCCATTCCTCTGTTTGTCATTTAGGCCGTTCCATGCCTCTGTTTGTCATTTAGACCGTTCCATTTCTCTGCCATTTAGGCTGTTCCATTCCTCTGTTTGTCATTTAGACCGTTCCATTTCACTGCCATTTAGACCGTTCCATTCCTCTGTTTGTCATTTAGACCGTTCAATTCCTCTGTTTGCCATTTAGACCGTTGACAGTTCAATTCCTCTGTTTGTAATTTAGACCGTTCCATTTCACTGCCATTTAGACCGTTCCATTTCTCTGTTTCTCATTTAGACCACTCAGTTCCTCTGTTTGTCATTTAGACCGTTCCATTTCTCTGCCATTTAGACCGTTCAATTCCTCTGTTTGTCATTTAGACCGTTCCATTTCTCTGTTTGTCATTTAGACAGTTCAATTCCTCTGGTTGCCATTTAGACCGTTCCATTCCTCTGTTTGCCATTTAGACCGTTCCATTCCTCTGCCATTTAGACCGTTCAATTCCTCTATTTGCCATTTAGACCGTTCCATTCCTCTGTTTGTCATTTAGACCGTTCCATTCCTCTGTTTGTCATTTAGACCGTTCCATTCCTCTGTTTGTCATTTAGACCGTTCAATTCCTCTGTTTGCCATTTAGAGAGTTCAAATCCTCTGGTTGCCATTTAGACCGTTCCATTCCTCTGTTTGCCATTTAGACCGTTCCATTCCTCTGTTTGTCATTTAGACCGTTCCATTCCTCTGTTTGCCATTTAGACCGTTCAATTCCTCTATTTGCCATTTAGACCGTTCCATTCCTCTGTTTGTCATTTAGACCGTTCCATTCCTCTGTTTGTCATTTAGACTGTTCCATTCCTCTGTTTGCCTTTTAGACCGTTCCATTCCTCTGTTTGTCATTTAGACCGTTCCATTCCTCTGTTTGCTATTTAGACCATTCCATTCCTCTGTTTGCCATTTAGACCGTTCAA
Organism: Oncorhynchus nerka; assembly: GCF_034236695.1. Lineage (NCBI taxonomy): Eukaryota > Metazoa > Chordata > Actinopteri > Salmoniformes > Salmonidae > Oncorhynchus > Oncorhynchus nerka. Next base: position 22,325,786 of record NC_088396.1, read on the forward strand.
TTCCTCTGTTTGCCATTTAGACCGTTCAATTCCTCTGTTTGCCATTTAGACCGTTCCATTCCTCTGTTTGCCATTTAGACCGTTCAATTCCTCTGTTTGCCATTTAGACCGTTCCATTTCTCAGCCATTTAGACCGTTCCATTCCTCTGTTTGCTATTTAGACCATTCCATTCCTCTGTTTGCCATTTAGACCGTTCCATTCCTCTGTTTGCCATTTAGACCGTTCAATTCCTCTATTTGCCATTTAGACCGTTCCATTCCTCTGTTTGTCATTTAGACCGTTCCATTCCTCTGTTTGCCATTTAGACCGTTCCATTCCTCTGTTTGTCATTTAGACCGTTCCATTCCTCTGTTTGTCATTTAGACTGTTCAATTCCTCTGTTTGTCATTTAGACCGTTCCATTCCTCTGTTTGCCATTTAGACCGTTCCATTCCTCTGTTTGTCATTTAGACCGTTCCATTCCTCTGTTTGTCATTTAGACCGTTCCATTCCTCTGTTTGTCATTTAGACCGTTCCATTCCTCTGTTTGTCATTTAGACCGTTCCATTCCTCTGTTTGCCATTTAGGCCATTCCATTCCTCTGTTTGTCATTTAGACCGTTCCATTCCTCTGTTTGTCATTTAGACCGTTCAATTCCTCTGGTTGCCATTTAGACCGTTCCATTCCTCTGTTTGCCATTTAGACCGTTCCATTCCTCTGTTTGCCATTTAGTCCATTCCATTTCTCTGCCATTTAGACCGTTCCATTCCTCTGTTTGCCATTTAGTTTCCATTTCTCTGCCATTTAGACCGTTCCATTCCTCTGTTTGCCATTTAGACCGTTCCATTCCTCTGTTTGTCATTTAGACCGTTCAATTCCTCTGTTTGTCATTTAGGCCGTCCATTCCTCTGTTTGTCATTTAGACCGTTCCATTTCTCTTCCTCTGTTTGTCATTTAGACCGTTCCATTTCTGTGCCATTTAGACCGTTCCATTCCTCTGTTTGTCATTTAGACCGTTCAATTCCTCTGTTTGCCATTTAGACCGTTGACAGTTCAATTCCTCTGTTTGTAATTTAGACATTTCACTGCCATTTAGACCGTTCCATTTCTCTGTTTCTCATTTAGACCGCTTCAGTTCCTCTGTTTGTCATTTAGACCGTTCCATTCCTCTGTTTGCCATTTAGACCGTTCCATTCCTCTGTTTGACATTTAGACCGTTCCATTCCTCTGTTTGCCATTTAGACCGTTCCATTCCTCTGTTTGTCATTTAGACCGTTCCATTCCTCTGTTTGTCATTTAGACTGTTCAATTCCTCTGTTTGTCATTTAGACCGTTCCATTCCTCTGTTTGCCATTTAGACCGTTCCATTCCTCTGTTTGTCATTTAGACCGTTCCATTCCTCTGTTTGTCATTTAGACCGTTCCATTCCTCTGTTTGTCATTTAGACCGTTCCATTCCTCTGTTTGTCATTTAGACCGTTCCATTCCTCTGTTTGCCATTTAGGCCATTCCATTCCTCTGTTTGTCATTTAGACCGTTCCATTCTCTGTTTGTCATTTAGACCGTTCAATTCCTCTGTTTGCCATTTAGACCGTTCCATTCCTCTGTTTGCCATTTAGACCGTTCCATTCCTCTGTTTGCCATTTAGACATTCCATTTCTCTGCCATTTAGACCGTTCCATTCCTCTGTTTGCCATTTAGTCCATTCCATTTCTCTGCCATTTAGACCGTTCCATTCCTCTGTTTGCCATTTAGACCGTTCCATTCCTCTGTTTGTCATTTAGACCGTTCCATTCCTCTGTTTGTCATTTAGGCCGTTCCATTCCTCTTTTAGACCGTTCCATTCTCTGCCATTTAGGCTGTTTGTCATTTAGACCGTTCCATTTCTGTTTGCCATTTAGACCGTTCCATTCCTCTGTTTGTCATTTAGACCGTTCAATTCCTCTGTTTGCCATTTAGACCGTTGACAGTTCAATTCCTCTGTTTGTAATTTAGACCGTTCCATTTCACTGCCATTTAGACTGTTTCTGTTTCCATTTAGACCGCTCAGTTCCTCTGTTTGTCATTTAGACCGTTCCATTTCTCTGCCATTTAGACCGTTCAATTCCTCTGTTTGTCATTTAGACCGTTCCATTTCTCTGTTTGTCATTTAGACAGTTCAATTCCTCTGGTTGCCATTTAGACCGTTCCATTCCTCTGTTTGCCATTTAGACCGTTCCATTCCTCTGCCATTTAGACCGTTCAATTCCTCTGTTTGTCATTTAGACCGTTCAATTCCTCTGTTTGCCATTTAGACCGTTCCATTCCTCTGTTTGCCATTTAGACCGTTCAATTCCTCTATTTGCCATTTAGACCGTTCCATTCCTCTGTTTGTCATTTAGACCGTTCCATTCCTCTGTTTGTCATTTAGACTGTTCAATTCCTCTGTTTTGTCATTTAGACCATTCCATTCCTCTGTTTGTCATTTAGACCGTTCCATTCCTCTGTTTGTCATTTAGACCGTTCAATTCCTCTGTTTGCCATTTAGACAGTTCAATTCCTCTGGTTGCCATTTAGACCGTTCCATTCCTCTGTTTGCCATTTAGACCGTTCCATTCCTCTGTTTGTCATTTAGACCGTTCCATTCCTCTGTTTGTCATTTAGACTGTTCCATTCCTCTGTTTGCCTTTTAGACCGTTCCATTCCTCTGTTTGTCATTTAGACCGTTCCATTCCTCTGTTTGCTATTTAGACCATTCCATTCCTCTGTTTGCCATTTAGACCGTTCAATTCCTCTGTTTGCCATTTAGACCGTTCAATTCCTCTGTTTGCCATTTAGACCGTTCCATTCCTCTGTTTGCCATTTAGACCGTTCAATTCCTCTGTTTGCCATTTAGACCGTTCATTTCTGTTTGCCATTTAGACCGTTCCATTTCTCAGTTTGCCATTTAGACCGTTCCATTTCTCTGCCATTTAGACCGTTCCATTCCTCTGTTTGTCATTTAGACCGTTCCATTCCTCTGTTTGTCATTTAGACCGTTCAATTCCTCTGTTTGCCATTTAGACAGTTCCATTCCTCTGTTTGTCATTTAGACCGTTCCATTCCTCTGTTTGTCATTTAGACTGTTCCAATCCTCTGTTTGCCTTTTAGACCGTTCCATTCCTCTGTTTGCTATTTAGACCATTCCATTCCTCTGTTTGCCATTTAGACCGTTCAATTCCTCTGTTTGCCATTTAGACCGTTCCATTCCTCTGTTTGCCATTTAGACCGTTCAATTCCTCTGTTTGCCATTTAGACCGTTCAATTCCTCTGTTTGCCATTTAGACCGTTCCATTTCTCAGCCATTTAGACCGTTCCATTTCTCTGCCATTTAGACCGTTCCATTCCTCTGTTTGTCATTTAGACCGTTCCATTCCTCTGTTTGTCATTTAGACCGTTCAAATCCTCTGTTTGCCATTTAGACCGTTCAATTTCTCAGCCATTTAGACCGTTCCATTTCTCAGCCATTTAGACCGTTCCATTCCTCTGTTTGCCATGTACACCGTTCCATTCCTCTGTTTGCCATTTAGACTGTTCAATTCCTCTGTTTGTCATTTAGACCGTTCAAATCCTCTGTTTGCCATTTAGACCGTTCCATTTCTCTGCCATTTAGACCGTTCCATTCCTCTATTTGTCATTTAGACCGTTCCATTCCTCTGTTTGTCATTTAGACCGTTCCATTCCTCTGTTTGCCAATTAGACCGTTCAATTCCTCTGTTTGTCATTTAGACCATTCCATTCCTCTGTTTGTCATTTAGACCGTTCCATTCCTCTGTTTGCCATTTAGACCTTTCCATTTCTCTGCCATTTAGACCGTTCCATTCCTCTGTTTGTCATTTAGACCGTTCCATTCCTCTGTTTGTCATTTAGACCGTTCCATTCCTCTGTTTGCCATTTAGACCGTTCCAATCCTCTGTTTGTCATTTAGACCGTTCCATTCCTCTGTTTGTCATTTAGACCGTTCCATTCCTCTGTTTGTCATTTAGACCGCTCTATTCCTCTGTTTGCCATTTAGACCGTTCAATTCCTCTGTTTGCCATTTAGACCGTTCCATTCCTCTGTTTGCCATTTAGACCGTTCCATTCCTCTGTTTGCCATTTAGTCCATTCCATTTCTCTGCCATTTAGACCGTTCCATTCCTCTGTTTGCCATTTAGACCGTTCCATTCCTCTGTTTGTCATTTAGACCGTTCAATTCCTCTGTTTGTCATTTAGACCGTTCCATTCCTCTGTTTGCCATTTAGACCGTTCCATTCCTCTGCCATTTAGACCGTTCAATTCCTCTGTTTGCCATTTAGACCGTTCCATTCCTCTGTTTGTCATTTAGGCCGTTCCATGCCTCTGTTTGTCATTTAGACCGTTCCATTTATTTAGGCTGTTCCATTCCTCTGTTTGTCATTTAGACCGTTCCATTTCACTGCCATTTAGACCGTTCCATTCCTCTGTTTGTCATTTAGACCGTTCCATTCCTCTGTTTGCCATTTAGACCGTTCAATTCCTCTGTTTGACCGTTCCATTTCACTGCCATTTAGACCGTTCCATTTCTCTGTTTCTCATTTAGACCGCTCAGTTCCTCTGTTTGTCATTTAGACCGTTCCATTTCTCTGCCATTTAGACCGTTCAATTCCTCTGTTTGTCATTTAGACCGTTCCATTTCTCTGTTTGTCATTTAGACAGTTCAATTCCTCTGTTTGTCATTTAGACAGTTCAATTCCTCTGGTTGCCATTTAGACCGTTCCATTCCTCTGTTTGCCATTTAGACCGTTCCATTCATCTGCCATTTAGACCGTTCCATTCCTCTGTTTGTCATTTAGACTGTTCCATTCCTCTGTTTGTCATTTAGACCATTCCATTCCTCTGTTTGTCATTTAGACCGTCCATTCCTCTGTTTGTCATTTAGACCGTTCAATTCCTCTGTTTGCCATTTAGACTCCTCTGTTTGCCATTTAGACCGTTCCATTCATCTGCCATTTAGAACCGTTCAATTCCTCTATTTGCCATTTAGACCGTTCCATTCCTCTGTTTGCCATTTAGAGAGTTCAAATCCTCTGGTTGCCATTTAGACCGTTCCATTCCTCTGTTTGCCATTTAGACCGTTCCATTCCTCTGTTTGTCATTTAGACCGTTCCAATCCTCTGTTTGCCATTTAGACCGTTCAATTCCTCTATTTGCCATTTAGACCGTTCCATTCCTCTGTTTGTCATTTAGACCGTTCCATTCCTCTGTTTGTCATTTAGACTGTTCCATTCCTCTGTTTGCCTTTTAGACCGTTCCATTCCTCTGTTTGTCATTTAGACCGTTCCATTCCTCTGTTTGCCATTTAGACCGTTCCATTCCTCTGTTTGTCATTTAGACCGTTCCATTCCTCTGTTTGCCATTTAGACCGTTCCATTCCTCTGTTTGTCATTTAGACCGTTCCAATTCCTCTGTTTGTCATTTAGACTGTTCAATTCCTCTTTAGTTTCCATTCCTCTGCCATTTAGACCGTTCAATTCCTCTGTTTGCCATTTAGACCGTTCCATTCCTCTGTTTGTCATTTAGACCGTTCCATTCCTCTATTTGTCATTTAGACCGTTCCATTCCTCTGTTTGTCATTTAGACCGTTCCATTCCTCTGTTTGCCATTTAGACCGTTCCATTCCTCTGTTTGACATTTAGACCGTTCCATTCCTCTGTTTGCCATTTAGACCGTTCCATTCCTCTGTTTGTCATTTAGACCGTTCCAATCCTCTGTTTGTCATTTAGACTGTTCAATTCCTCTGTTTGTCATTTAGACCGTTCCATTCCTCTGTTTGTCATTTAGACCGTTCCATTCCTCTGTTTGTCATTTAGACCGTTCCATTCCTCTGTTTGCCATTTAGGCCATTCCATTCCTCTGTTTGTCATTTAGACCGTTCCATTCCTCTGTTTGTCATTTAGACCGTTCAATTCCTCTGTTTGCCATTTAGACCGTTCCATTCCTCTGTTTGCCATTTAGACCGTTCCATTCCTCTGTTTGTCATTTAGACCATTCCATTTCTCTGCTGACCGTTCCATTCCTCTGTTTGCCATTTAGACCGTTCCATTCCTCTATTTGTCATTTAGACCGTTCAATTCCTCTGTTTGTCATTTAGACCGTTCCATTCCTCTGTTTGCCATTTAGACCGTTCCATTCCTCTGCCATTTAGACCGTTCCATTCCTCTGTTTGCCATTTAGACCGTTCCATTCCTCTGTTTGTCATTTAGGCCGTTCCATTCCTCTGTTTGTCATTTAGACCGTTCCATTCCTCTGTTTGTTTGTCATTTAGACCGTTCCATTCCTCTGCCATTTAGACCATTCCTCTGTTTGTCATTTAGACCGTTCCATTCCTCTGTTTGTGTTTGTCCATTTAGACCGTTCCATTTCTCTGCATTCCTCTGTTTGTTTGTCATTTAGACCGTTCCATTCTCTGTTTGTCATTTAGACAGTTCAATTCTCTGTTTGCCATTTAGACCGTTCCATTCCTCTGTTTGCCATTTAGACCGTTCCATTCTCTGTTTGTCATTTAGACCGTTCCATTCCTCTGTTTGTCATTTAGACTGTTCAATTCCTCTGTTTGTCATTTAGACCATTCCATTCCTCTGTTTGTCATTTAGACCGTTCCATTCCTCTGTTTGTCATTTAGACCGTTCATTCCTCTGTTTGCCATTTAGACCGTTCAATTCCTCTGTTTGCCATTTAGACCGTTCCATTCCTCTGTTTGTCATTTAGACCGTTCCATTCCTCTGTTTGTCATTTAGACCGTTCCATTCCTCTGTTTGCCATTTTGACCGTTCATTTCTGTTTGACATTTAGACCGTTCCATTCCTCTGTTTGTCATTTAGACCGTTCCATTCCTCTGTTTGTCATTTAGACTGTTCCATTCCTCTGTTTGCCATTTAGACCGTCCATTCCTCTGTTTGTCATTTAGACCGTTCCATTCCTCTGTTTGCCATTTAGACCGTTCCATTCCTCTGTTTGCCATTTAGACCGTTCCATTCCTCTGTTTGCCATTTAGACCGTTCCATTCCTCTGTTTGTCATTTAGACCGTTCCATTCCTCTGTTTGTCATTTAGACCGTTCCATTCCTCTGTTTGCCATTTAGACCGTTCCATTCCTCTGCCATTTAGACCGTTCAATTCCTCTGTTTGCCATTTAGACCGTTCCATTCCTCTGTTTGTCATTTAGACCGTTCCATTCCTCTGTTTGTCATTTAGACCGTTCCATTCCTCTGTTTGTCATTTAGACCGTTCCATTCCTCTGTTTGTCATTTAGACCGTTCCATTCCTCTGTTTGACATTTAGACCGTTCCATTCCTCTGTTTGCCATTTAGACCGTTCCATTCCTCTGTTTGTCATTTAGACCGTTCCATTCCTCTGTTTGTCATTTAGACTGTTCAATTCCTCTGTTTGTCATTTAGACCGTTCCATTCCTCTGTTTGTCATTTAGACCGTTCCATTCCTCTGTTTGTCATTTAGACCGTTCCATTCCTCTGTTTGCCATTTAGGCCATTCCATTCCTCTGTTTGTCATTTAGACCGTTCCATTTCTCTGCCATTTAGACCGTTCAATTCCTCTGTTTGTCATTTAGACCGTTCCATTTCTCTGTTTGTCATTTAGACAGTTCAATTCCTCTGGTTGCCATTTAGACCGTTCCATTCCTCTATTTGCCATTTAGACCGTTCCATTCCTCTGTTTGTCATTTAGACCGTTCCATTCCTCTGTTTGTCATTTAGACTGTTCAATTCCTCTGTTTTGTCATTTAGACCATTCCATTCCTCTGTTTGTCATTTAGACCGTTCCATTCCTCTGTTTGTCATTTAGACCGTTCAATTCCTCTGTTTGCCATTTAGACAGTTCAAATCCTCTGGTTGCCATTTAGACCGTTCCATTCCTCTGTTTGCCATTTAGACCGTTCCATTCCTCTGTTTGTCATTTAGACCGTTCCATTCCTCTGTTTGCCATTTTGACCGTTCAATTCCTCTATTTGCCATTTAGACCGTTCCATTCCTCTGTTTGTCATTTAGACCGTTCCATTCCTCTGTTTGTCATTTAGACTGTTCCATTCCTCTGTTTGCCTTTTAGACCGTTCCATTCCTCTGTTTGTCATTTAGACCGTTCCATTCCTCTGTTTGCCATTTAGACCGTTCCATTCCTCTGTTTGACATTTAGACCGTTCCATTCCTCTGTTTGCCATTTAGACCGTTCCATTCCTCTGTTTGTCATTTAGACCGTTCCAATCCTCTGTTTGTCATTTAGACTGTTAAATTCCTCTGTTTGTCATTTAGACCGTTCCATTCCTCTGCCATTTAGACCGTTCAATTCCTCTGTTTGCCATTTAGACCGTTCCATTCCTCTGTTTGTCATTTAGACCGTTCCATTCCTCTATTTGTCATTTAGTTTTCCTCTGTTTGTCATTTAGACCGTTCCATTCCTCTGTTTGTCATTTAGACCGTTCCATTCCTCTGTTTGTCATTTAGACCGTTCCATTCCTCTGTTTGCCATTTAGACCGTTCCATTCCTCTGTTTGTCATTTAGACCGTTCCATTCCTCTGTTTGTCATTTAGACTGTTCATTCCTCTGTTTGTCATTTATTCCTCTGTTTGTTTTAGACCATTTATTTAGACCGTTCCATTCCTCTGTTTGTCATTTAGACCGTTCCATTCCTCTGTTTGCCATTTAGTCCATTCCATTTCTCTGCCATTTAGACCGTTCCATTCCTCTGTTTGCCATTTAGACCGTTCCATTCTCTGTTTGTCATTTGACATTCCTCTGTTTGTCATTTAGACCGTTCCATTCCTCTGTTTGTCATTTAGACCGTTCCATTCCTCTGCCATTTAGACCGTTCAATTCCTCTGTTTGCCATTTAGACATTCCTCTGTTTGTCATTTAGACGTTCCATGCCTCTGTTTGTCATTTAGACCGTTCCATTCTCTGCCATTTAGACTGTTCCATTCCTCTGTTTGTCATTTAGACCGTTTCCATTCCATTTCACTGCCATTTAGACCGTTCCATTCCTCTGTTTGTCATTTAGACCGTTCCATTCCTCTGTTTGCCATTTAGACCGTTCCATTCCTCTGTTTGTAATTTAGACTGTTCATTTAGATTTAGACCGTTCCATTCCTCTGTTTGCCATTTAGACCGCTCCCTCTGTTTGTCATTTAGACCGTTCCATTTCTCTGCCATTTAGACCGTTCCATTTAGACCGTTCCATTTCTCTGTTTGTCATTTAGACATTCAATTCCTCTGTTGCCATTTAGACCGTTCCATTCCTCTGTTTGCCATTTAGACCTCTCTGTTTGTCATTTAGACCGTTCAATTCCTCTGTTTGTCATTTAGACCGTTCCATTCCTCTGTTTGCCATTTAGACCGTTCCATTCCTCTGCCATTTAGACCGTTCAATTCCTCTGTTTGCCATTTAGACCGTTCCATTCCTCTGTTTGTCATTTAGGCCGTTCCATGCCTCTGTTTGTCATTTAGACCGTTCCATTTCTCTGCCATTTAGGCTGTTCCATTCCTCTGTTTGTCATTTAGACCGTTCCATTTCACTGCCATTTAGACCGTTCCATTCCTCTGTTTGTCATTTAGACCGTTCAATTCCTCTGTTTGCCATTTAGACCGTTGACAGTTCAATTCCTCTGTTTGTAATTTAGACCGTTCCATTTCACTGCCATTTAGACCGTTCCATTTCTCTGTTTCTCATTTAGACCGCTCAGTTCCTCTGTTTGTCATTTAGACCGTTCCATTTCTCTGCCATTTAGACCGTTCAATTCCTCTGTTTGTCATTTAGACCGTTCCATTTCTCTGTTTGTCATTTAGACAGTTCAATTCCTCTGGTTGCCATTTAGACCGTTCCATTCCTCTGTTTGCCATTTAGACCGTTCCAATCCTCTGTTTGTCATTTAGACCGTTCCATTCCTCTGTTTGTCATTTAGACTGTTCCATTCCTCTGTTTGTCATTTAGACCGTTCCATTCCTCTGTTTGTCATTTAGACCGTTCCATTCCTCTGTTTGTCATTTAGACCGTTCAATTCCTCTGTTTGCCATTTAGACAGTTCAAATCCTCTGGTTGCCATTTAGACCGTTCCATTCCTCTGTTTGCCATTTAGACCGTTCCATTCCTCTGTTTGTCATTTAGACCGTTCCATTCCTCTGTTTGCCATTTAGACCGTTCAATTCCTCTATTTGCCATTTAGACCGTTCCATTCCTCTGTTTGTCATTTAGACCGTTCCATTCCTCTGTTTGTCATTTAGACTGTTCCATTCCTCTGTTTGCCTTTTAGACCGTTCCATTCCTCTGTTTGTCATTTAGACCGTTCCATTCCTCTGTTTGCTATTTAGACCATTCCATTCCTCTGTTTGCCATTTAGACCTTTCAATTCCTCTGTTTGCCATTTAGACCGTTCAATTCCTCTGTTTGCCATTTGGACCGTTCCAATCCTCTGTTTGTCATTTAGACTGTTAAATTCCTCTGTTTGATTTAGACCGTTCCATTCCTCTGTTTGCCATTTAGACCGTTCCATTCCTCTGTTTGCCATTTAGACCGTTCAATTCCTCTGTTTGCAGACCGTTCATTCCTCTGTTTGTCATTTAGACCGTTCCATTCCTCTGTTTGCTATTTAGACCATTCCATTCCTCTGTTTGCCATTTAGACCGTTCAATTCCTCTGTTTGCCATTTAGACCGTTCAATTCCTCTGTTTGCCATTTAGACCGTTCCATTCCTCTGTTTGTCATTTAGACTGTTCCATTCCTCTGTTTGTCATTTAGACTGTTCCATTCCTCTGTTTGCCTTTTAGACCGTTCCATTCCTCTGTTTGTCATTTAGACCGTTCCATTCCTCTGTTTGCTATTTAGACCATTCCATTCCTCTGTTTGCCATTTAGACCGTTCAATTCCTCTGTTTGCCATTTAGACCGTTCAATTCCTCTGTTTGCCATTTAGACCGTTCCATTCCTCTGTTTGTCATTTAGACTGTTCAATTCCTCTGTTTGTCATTTAGACCGTTCCATTCCTCTGTTTGTCATTTAGACCGTTCCATTCCTCTGTTTGTCATTTAGACCATTCCTCTGTTTGTCCATTCCTCTGTTTGCCATTTAGGCCATTCCATTCCTCTGTTTGTCATTTAGACCGTTCCATTCCTCTGTTTGTCATTTAGACCGTTCAATTCCTCTGGTTGCCATTTAGACCGTTCCATTCCTCTGTTTGCCATTTAGACCGTTCCATTCCTCTGTTTGCCATTTAGTCCATTCCATTTCTCTGCCATTTAGACCGTTCCATTCCTCTGTTTGCTATTTAGACCGTTCCATTCCTCTGTTTGTCATTTAGACTGTTCCATTCCTCTGTTTGCCTTTTAGACCGTTCCATTCCTCTGTTTGTCATTTAGACCGTTCCATTCCTCTGTTTGCTATTTAGACCATTCCATTCCTCTGTTTGCCATTTAGACCGTTCAATTCCTCTGTTTGCCATTTAGACCGTTCAATTCCTCTGTTTGCCATTTAGACCGTTCAATTCCTCTGTTTGTCATTTAGACTGTTCAATTCCTCTGTTTGTCATTTAGACCGTTCCATTCCTCTGTTTGTCATTTAGACCGTTCCATTCCTCTGTTTGTCATTTAGACCGTTCCATTCCTCTGTTTGCCATTTAGGCCATTCCATTCCTCTGTTTGTCATTTAGACCGTTCCATTCCTCTGTTTGTCATTTAGACCGTTCAATTCCTCTGGTTGCCATTTAGACCGTTCCATTCCTCTGTTTGCCATTTAGACTTCCATTCCTCTGTTTGTCATTTAGACCGTTCCATTCCTCTGTTTGCCATTTATTTAGACCGTTCCATTCCTCTGTTTGTCATTTAGACCGTTCCATTCCTCTGTTTGCCATTTAGATTCCTCTGTTTGCCATTTCCATTCCTTTAGTCTTCCATTTCTGTCCATTTAGACCGTTCCATTCCTCTGTTTGCCATTTAGACCGTTCCATTCCTCTGTTTGTCATTTAGACCGTTCCATTCCTCTGTTTGTCATTTAGACCGTTCCATTCCTCTGTTTGTCATTTAGACCGTTCCATTCCTCTGTTTGCCATTTAGACCATTCCATTTCTCTGCCATTTAGACCGTTCCATTCCTCTGTTTGCCATTTAGACCGTTCCATTTCTCAGCCATTTAGACCGTTCCATTTCTCTGCCATTTAGACCGTTCCATTCCTCTGTTTGTCATTTAGACCGTTCCATTCCTCTGTTTGTCATTTAGACCGTTCAATTCCTCTGTTTGCCATTTAGACCGTTCCATTTCTCAGCCATTTAGACCGTTCCATTTCTCAGCCATTTAGACCGTTCCATTCCTCTGTTTGCCATGTACACCGTTCCATTCCTCTGTTTGCCATTTAGACTGTTCAATTCCTCTGTTTGTCATTTAGACCGTTCAAATCCTCTGTTTGCCATTTAGACCGTTCCATTTCTCTGCCATTTAGACCGTTCCATTCCTCTATTTGTCATTTAGACCGTTCCATTCCTCTGTTTGTCATTTAGACCGTTCCATTCCTCTGTTTGCCAATTAGACCGTTCAATTCCTCTGTTTGTCATTTAGACCATTCCATTCCTCTGTTTGTCATTTAGACCGTTCCATTCCTCTGTTTGCCATTTAGACCATTCCATTTCTCTGCCATTTAGACCGTTCCATTCCTCTATTTGTCATTTAGACCGTTCCATTCCTCTGTTTGTCATTTAGACCATTCCATTCCTCTGTTTGCCAATTAGACCGTTCAATTCCTCTGTTTGTCATTTAGACCGTTCCATTCCTCTGTTTGCCATTTAGACCATTCCATTTCTCTGTTTGTCATTTAGACCGTTCCATTCCTCTGTTTGTCATTTAGACCGCTCTATTCCTCTGTTTGCCATTTAGACCGTTCCATTTCTCAGCCATTTAGACCGTTCCATTCCTCTGTTTGTCATTTAGACCGTTCCATTTCTCCCAGAAATAGTTTCCATCAATGGAGACTTCAATCTCTTTCAGTCTTCTCAAAATGCTTCTCTTTCTTACAATTTAGGTTTTGTTTGTGTTGTTTAAATGTGTCACAATATTGTTGCCCAATTTCTCTGTCTTGTCGTTGGTGATATTTTGTACATGGTAAAGATCTAAATGTTTTCCTTATCAAATTACATTCTGCATCAAACCATTTCTCTTTTTGAGGTTTCGAATTAGAAGAGTTATTTATTTAGCATACATTTGCTTTGGTGGCTGCATTATGATAGATCTCATTTAATTTGTTCACAGACACATTTATGCCAGGGAGGTTTGGGGTGAATATACATGAAAGGAAATCATTGATACAGGTTGTAAATTGTGGGCAGTGCAATGCTGTGTTGAGGTGTGTTGGGGTGTGTTGCACTGTCAGAGGCCCATCTGTACATTTTATTTAAATGAATCTCCTCTTTCCTCTCTCTCCTCTCTCTCCTCTCGTTCCTCTCTCTCCTCACTCTCCTCTCTCTCCTCTCTCTCATCTCTATCCTCACTCTCCTCTCCGCTCTCTTTCTCGTGACTCTCCTCTCTCTCCTCTCTCATCACTCTCCTCTCTCTCCTCTCTTTCTGCTCTCTCCTCACTCTCCTCTCTCTCCCTCTATCATCTTTCCTCTTGCTTCTCTCTCCCTCTCTCCTCTCTCTCCTCTCTATCCTCACTCTCCTCTCTATCCCCACTCTCCTCTCTCCTCACTCTCTTCACTCTCCTCTCTCTCCTCTCTCTCGTGACTTTCCTCTCCGTCCTCTCTCTTCTCTCTCTCCTCCACCCCTTAATGTCTGCTGTATTCACTTGGTTTGTTTGTGTTCCCTATCACTCACTGTTATCCACTATATTATACACTATATACCATATACCATAATTATTCTCAGTGTATTAAGTGGAAGATTAGGCAAGAACCAAAGTGCTATGAGACAGCTGAAGGAAGTGCAAGTTGGGTTACAGAGAAAGTTAGACATGGAGTCAGAGTTATTGTTCAAATGGTTTCTCAGAGGTAGCCGAGTCAAAGGTAGCAGGCATATCCTACCTCTGCTCTAGACTAACTATCAAGCTCATGAACATATAGCTGACACACACACCCACACACACACACACACACACACACACACACACACACACATGCAAGAACACACACACCCCTCCCTCCCTCTCTCCATGGCTCTTGGTCAACCTTCTCTCCTGCTAAGCCTGGAGCTATACAGCTGATTTATTCAAAGGGACGCGGCGTTCATTCAATTTTCTCCATATTCATAAGCGTCCGTTCATTTCGTTTCTCACCCCCGCTCTCGTTTCCCCTTTCAGCTCTTAATTAAAGGTACAGGGACGAGCCAGGCCTTTCATCATAGGGCGGGGGAGGAGGAGGGATGGAAGAGCGGTAGGTTTACTCAGAACACCACTCTGTATTTATTAGCCCCCATACCCCACCCACCACCAACAACAACCCTCCACCCTCTTTAGACCAGGGGTTGGTAGCCTCCACACTTACCTACCCCCCCCCCCCCCTCCTTCCCCTCTCCTTTCCTCCACCCACGGCACCTGGCAAAAATGATTAATTAATTCAAAGCAGCGTATTTGAAAAGCAGCAGTTCAAAGGCATCGACAGGGAAGAGAGGAGAGGGAGGAGAGGGGCAAGAGGAGTAGAGAGGAAAGGGGAGTCGGAGAGGAAGTGGAGGAGAGGAGAGGTGAACGGACAGGAGAGAGCAGGGAGGCAGAGTGAATGTAGTTGAAACAGCGGAGTGCACTTGAGGGTTCACCACAACAGATCAAGCCGTTTCCGACTTGAGAGAGTAGGTGGTGGGGGTTGTGATCTAGCTATGATTGAATTGGGATGGTGTGAATCTATTTAAATTCTGGTTAGCCCAGGCTACGAACCCATCCTTGTAATGTAATCATCACTTGATTTACTTTATCAAGTTGATCAATTGTATTCATATTTATTGAACCAGTATAGTCTATGTAACATGGTGTAGTCTATGTATAGACTATGTTTCAAAATCCAGTGTAGTCCATGTTCCAAACACCTGTAAACTCTTGCTCCACTTTTAGGATGACGTGGTTGTCCCTCTCTGGCCCATGCAAACCTAGCTAGCTGAATGTCACATCTGGCTGGAGAGGAAGGGGTTAATAAATCATGTTGTGGAACAGGGAGATGATCTAGTTAATTATACATGGCAGGACAAGCCTGGAGCCTTAGCCTCTATTAGACAGGAGCACAGGGTGACTGACCCGACCATGCACTGTCCCTACCTATTATACAATACACATAGAGAGGGTGTGTGTGTGTGTGTGTGTGTGTGTGTGTGTGTGTGTGTGTGTGTGTGTGTGTGTGTGTGTGTGTGTGTGAGACATGTATTGTACATGACAAATGTCCTTGTTGGTTTTGGCCTCCTATGATGATGATAACGATGACTGTCTGACTCAGGTATTTTAACCGATGGAGAGATGAGGAATATCAGGAAAGTTTTCTCACGAACAGTGTCTGCTGTGTCTTCGGTGTAGAGTGCCTCATTTTCAGGTGTTCCTCGGAATACCGTCTCTGGGAACTAAACCAGGATAATGACTCTGAAATCAATCATATAATGATCCTTCGCTCTCTCTGTCACGCTGCAGGAGTTAATTGTTCCTGTCTTCCACATCTATCTATCATGTTAACATTGCCAAAGCAAGTGAGGTAGATAATATACAAAAGTGAAATAAACCATTTTAAAAAAGTAAAAGTAAACACTACACTCACAGAATTTTCAAAATAATAAAGATATTACAAAAAAAAAGTTTTTTATTTTTTTATTTCACCTTTATTTAACCAGGTAGGCAAGTTGAGAACAAGTTCTCATTTACAATTGCGACCTGGCCAAGATAAAGCAAAGCAGTTCGACACATACAACGACACAGAGTTACACATGGAGTAAAACAAACATACAGTCAATAATACAGTATAAACAAGTCTATATACGATGTGAGCAAATGAGGTGAGATAAGGGAGGTAAAGGCAAAAAAAGGCCATGGTGGCAAAGTAAATACAACATAGCAAGTAAAACACTGGAATGGTAGATTTACAATGGAAGAATGTGCAAAGTAGAAATAAAAATAATGGGGTGCAAAGGAGCAAAATAAATAAATTAATTAAATACAGTAGGGAAAGAGGTAGTTGTTTGGGCTAAATTATAGGTGGGCTATGTACAGGTGCAGTAATCTGTGAGCTGCTCTGACAGTTGGTGCTTAAAGCTAGTGAGGGAGTGTTAAGTGTTTCCAGTTTCAGAGATTTTTGTAGTTCGTTCCAGTCATGGGCAGCAGAGAACTGGAAGGAGAGGAAGCCAAAGAAAGAATTGGTTTTGGGGGTGACTAGAGAGATATACCTGCTGGAGCGTGTGCTACAGGTGGGAGATGCTATGGTGACCAGCGAGCTGAGATAAGGGGGGACTTTACCTAGCAGGGTCTTGTAGATGACATGGAGCCAGTGGGTTTGGCGACGAGTATGAAGCGAGGGCCAGCCAACGAGAGCGTACAGGTCGCAATGGTGGGTAGTATATGGGGCTTTGGTGACAAAACGGATTGCACTGTGATAGACTGCATCCAATTTGTTGAGTAGGGTATTGGAGGCTATGACATCGCCAAAGTCGAGGATTGGTAGGATGGTCAGTTTTACAAGGGTATGTTTGGCAGCATGAGTGAAGGATGCTTTGTTGCGAAATAGGAAGCCAATTCTAGATTTAACTTTGGATTGGAGATGTTTGATATGGGTCTGGAAGGAGAGTTTACAGTCTTACCAGACACCTAAGTATTTGTAGTTGTCCACGTATTCTAAGTCAGAGCCGTCCAGAGTAGTGATGTTGGACAGGCGGGTAGGTGCAGGTAGCGATCGGTTGAAGAGCATGCATTTAGTTTTACTTGTATTTAAGAGCAATTGGAGGCCACGGAAGGAGAGTTGTATGGCATTGAAGCTTGCCTGGAGGGTTGTTAACACAGTGTCCAAAGAAGGGCCGGAAGTATACAGAATGGTGTCGTCTGCGTAGAGGTGGATCAGAGACTCACCAGCAGCAAGAGCGACCTCATTGATGTATACAGAGAAGAGAGTCGGTCCAAGAATTGAACCCTGTGGCACCCCCATAGAGACTGCCAGAGGTCCGGACAGCAGACCCTCCGATTTGACACACTGAACTCTATCAGAGAAGTAGTTGGTGAACCAGGCGAGCCAATCATTTGAGAAACCAAGGCTGTCGAGTCTGCCGATGAGGATGTGGTGGTTGACAGAGTCGAAAGCCTTGGCCAGATCAATGAATACGGCTGCACAGTAATGTTTCCTATCGATGGCGGTTAAGATATCGTTTAGGACCTTGAGCGTGGCTGAGGTGCACCCATGACCAGCTCTGAAACCAGATTGCATAGCAGAGAAGGTATGGTGAGATTCAAAATGGTCGGTAATCTGTTTGTTGACTTGGCTTTCAAGACCTTAGAAAGGCATGGTAGGATAGATATAGGTCTGTAGCAGTTTGGGTCAGAGTGTCCCCCTTTGAAGAGGGGGGATGACCGCAGCTGCTTTCCAATCTTTGGGAATCTCAGATGACACGAAAGAGAGGTTGAACAGGCTAGTAATAGGGGTGGCAACAATTTCGGCAGATCATTTTAGAAAGAAAGGGTCCAGATTGTCTAGCCCGGCTGATTTGTAGGGGTCCAGATTTTTCAGCTCTTTCAGAACTTCAGCTGAATGGATTTGGGAGAAGGAGAAATGGGGAAGGCTTGGGCGAGTTGCTGTTGGGGGTGCAGTGCTGTTGACCGGGGTAGGAGTTGCCAGGTGGAAAGCATGGCCAGCCGTAGAAAAATGCTTATTGAAATTCTCAATTATGGTGGATTTATCAGTGGTGACAGTGTTTCCTATCTTCAGTGCAGTGGGCAGCTGGGAGGAGGTGTTCTTATTCTCCCAGAACTTTTTAGAGTTAGTGTTGCAGGAAGCAAATTTCTGCTTGAAAAAGCTAGCCTTGGCTTTTCTAACTGCCTGTGTATAATGGTTTCTAGCTTCCCTGAACAGCTGCATATCACGGGGGCTGTTCGATGCTAATGCAGAACGCCATAGGATGTTTTTGTGTTGGTTAAGGGCAGTCAGGTCTGGGGAGAACCAAGGGCTATATCTGTTCCTGGTTCTAAATTTATTGAATGGGGCATGTTTATTTAAGATGGTTAGGAAGGCATTTAAAAAAAATATCCAGGCATCCTCTACTGACGGGATGAGATCAATATCCTTCCAGGATACCCCGGCCAGGTCGATTAGAAAGGCCTGCTCGCTGAAGTGTTTCAGGGAGCGTTTTACAGTGATGAGTGGAGGTCGTTTGACCGCTGACCCATTACGGATGCAGGCAATGAGGCAGTGATCGCTGAGATCTTGGTTGAAGACAGCAGAGGTGTATTTAGAGGGCAAGTTGGTTAGGATGATATCTATGAGGGTGACCGTGTTTAAGGCTTTGGGGAGGTACCTGGTAGGTTCATTGATAATTTGTGTGAGATTGAGGGCATCAAGTTTAGATTGTAGGATGGCTGGGGTGTTAAGCATGTTCCAGTTTAGGTCGCCTAGCAGCACGAGCTCTGAAATGTCATATTATGTATATATACAGTGTTGTAACGATGTACAAATAGTTAAAGTACAAAAGGAAAATAAATAAGCATAAATATGGGTTGCATTTACAATGGTGTTTGTTCTTCACTGGTTGACCCTTTCTTGTGGCAACAGGTCACAAATATTGCTGCAGTGATGGCACACTGTGGTATTTCACCCTGTAGATATGGGAGTTTATCAAAATCGGGTTTGTTTTTGAATTCTTTGTGGATCTGTGTAGTCGGAGGGAAATATGTCTCTCCAATATGGTCACACATTGGGCAGGAGGTTAGGAAGTGCAGCTCAGTTTCCACCTAATTTTGTGAGCCGTGTGCACATAGCCTGTCTTGACTTGAGAGCCAGGTCTGCCTACGGCGGCCTTTCTCAATAGCAAAGCTATGCTCACTGAGTCTGTACATTTCCTTCATTTTGGGTCAGTCACAGTGGTCAGGTATTCTGCCACTGTGTACTCTCTGTTTAGAGCCAAATAGCATTCTAGTTTGCTCTGTTTTTTGGTTAATTCTTTCCAATGTGTCAAGTAATTATCTTTTTGTTTTCTCATGATTTGGTTTGGTCTAATTGTATTGCTGTCCTGGGGCTCTGTGGGGTCTGTTTGTGTTTGTGAACAGAGCCCCAGGACCAGCTTGCTTAGGGGGCTCTTCTCCAGGTTAATTTCTCTGTAGGTGATTGCTTTGTTATGAAAGGTTTGGGAATCACTTCCTTTTAGGTGGTTGTAGAATTTAACGTCTCTGTTCTGTATTTTGATAATCAGCAGGTATCGGCCTAATTCTGCTCTGCATGCATTATTTGGTGTTCTACGTTGTACACATAGGATATTTTTGCAGAATTCTGTACGCAGAGTCTCAATTTGGTTTTTGGTGTTTGTTTGTGAATTCTTGGTTGGTGAGCTGACCCCAGACCTCACAACCATAAAGGGCAATGGGTTCTATAACTGATTCAAGTATTTTTAGCCAGAACCTAATTGGTATGTTGAATTTTATGTTCCTTTTGTTGCCCTTCTTGCCTTGTCTCTCAGATCGTTCACAGCTTTGTGGAAGTTACCTGTGGCGCTGATGTTTAGGCCAAGGTATGTATCATTTTTTGTGTGCTCTAGGGCAACGGTGTCTAGATGGAATTTGTATTTGTGGTCCTGGCGACAACCTAATTTGGAACTCCATTATTTTGATCTTACTGAGATTTACTGTCAGGGCCCAGGTCTGTGCAGAATGTGCAGAATATCTAGGTGCTGCTGTAGGCCCTCCTTGGTTGGTAACAGAAGCACCAGATCATCAGCAAACAGTAGACATTTGACTTCAGATTCTAGTAGGGTGAGGCCAGGTGCTGCAGACTGGTCATAGTGCCCGCGCCAATTCGTTGATATATATGTTGAAGAGGGTGGGGCTGCATCCTTGTCTCACCCACGGCCCTCTGGGAAGAAATGTGTCACGAGTCCGACCGAGGGTGTTTCCCCTTCCCGGGCGGGTGGCGCTCGGCGGTCGTCGTCACCGGCCTATTAGCTGCCACTGATTGTTTTTCCTCCCCCTCCTTGTATGTTTAGTGGTAGCACCTGTTCATGTTTAATTAGTTTGTCTTTATTAGACAGCCGGCCCGCCTGGTTGTTGTGCGGGATTATTTCTATGTAACCTTCGGCTCTGTTGTAGAGGTACGTGTTAGTGCCTGGTCGGGATTTTTTCCATTGTACATTTTTGATTCCCTATGGTTTGGAACGTAACTTTTGTGAGTACCCTGTGGTGCGTTGGTGCTATTAAAAGACGCACAGCATTGAACTCTGTCTCCTGCATTTGACTCCACACCCACGACACCCGGAGCATTACAGAATCCCGCACCTATCAGATTGAATGGAGTCAGCAGGAGCAGCAGCCAACCCTCTCCCATCGATGGAGGAACGGGTTCTCCACCACACCACCGTCCTCCATCGGATCGGATCCGCGATGGATCAAGTGATGGAGAGAATGGACAAATGGGAGAGGAGTGGTCTCCTCTCTCCACCTTCGGCACCCACGGTTCCGGACTCCCCATCTCCCGACTCCAGCACTCTCCGTCTGACGCTACCGAGGGCTTATGATGGAGCGGCGGCGGGTTGCCAGGGGTTTCTGCTTCAGCTGGAGCTATACCTGGCCACCATCAGACCCACTCCCTCAGGAGCAGAGAGGGTGAGTGTCCTCATCTCCTGCCTCACGGGTCGTGCTCTGGAGTGGGCGAACGCAGTCTGGAATGGCCCAGACTCAGCGCGGGAGCACTACACAGAGTTTTCCTGCCGCTTCCGTGCCGTGTTTGATCACCCTCTAGACGGCCGAGCGGTGGGAGAACGACTATTTCATCTCAGGCAGGAGAGGAGGAGCGCTCAGGATTACGCGCTGGAGTTCCGGACCTTGGCAGCCGGATCTGGGTGGAACGACAGGGCCCTTATGGACCACTACAGGTGTAGTCTCCGAGAGGACGTCCGCTGGGAGTTAGCGTGTCGGGACACCACTCTGTCACTGGATCAGCTGATCGACATGTCCATTCGACTGGATAATCTGCTGGCTGCCCGCGGGCGTTCAGAGAGGGTTCTGTGCGTTCCACCACCCAGCCCCTCCACTCCCATTCCAATGGAGTTGGGAGGTCACCCAGAACCCCTTGTTGGCCACATGTTTGTCTTAACCTCTTTCCTTCACTTTTTTCCCTCTTCCCAGCATAGGGCGCTAGTCGATTCAGGCGCAGCTGGGAACTTTATGGATCGCGGACTCGCCCTTAAGTTAGGGGTTCCGCTGGTGCCGATAGATTCTCCTTTCCCCGTGCACTCCCTAGATAGCCGGCCATTAGGGTCAGGGATGGTCAGGGAGACCACGGTACCACTGGACATGGTGACGCAGGGGAATCATAGGGAGCGTATCAGTTTTTTTATTATTGATTCGCCTGCGTTTCCAGTGGTGCTGGGGACTCCCTGGCTGGCCCGGCACAATCCTAAAATTTCGTGGAGACAGGGGGTTCTCCAGGGGTGGTCAGAGGAGTGTTCTGGAAGGTGTTTGGGAGTTTCCATCGGTGCCACGTTGGTGGAGAGTCCAGACCAGGGTTCCACGGTGTGCATTCCCCCCGAGTATGCCGATTTGGCAATCGCTTTCAGTAAAGTGAAAGCGACTAAATTACCACCTTATCGACCGGGAAGGGATTGTACGATAGATCTCCAGGTAGACGCTGCGCTTCCCAAGAGTCACGTGTACCCGCTGTCCCAGGAGGAGACGTTGGCAATGGAGACATATGTCACGGAGTCGCTGGGACAGGGGTACATTCGGCCCTCCATTTCACCCGTCTCCTCGAGTTTCTTTTTTGTGAGGAAAAAGGAGGGAGGTTTGCGTCCATGTATCGATTATAGAGGTCTAAACGCCATCACAGTGGGGTATAGTTACCCTCTACCTCTCATCGCTACGGCGGTGGAATCGTTCCACGGAGCGCAGTTCTTCACAAAACTGGATCTCAGGAGCGCGTATAGTCTGGTGCGTATTCGGAAGGGAGACGAGTGGAAAACCGCATTTAGTACTACATCCGGCCACTATGAGTACCTCGTCATGCCGTATGGGTTAAAAAATGCTCCAGACGTTTTTCAATCCTTTGTAGACGAGATTCTCAGGGACCTGTGCGGGCAGGGAGTGGTTGTTTATATCGATGACATTCTGATCTACTCGGCCACTCACACAGCGCATGTGTCTCTGGTGCGCAAGGTGCTTGGTAGACTGCTGGAGCATGACCTATACGTCAAGGCTGAGAAATGTGTGTTCTCTAAACGAGCCGTCTCTTTTCTGGGATTTCGCATTTCCACCTCGGGGGTAGTGATGGAGGGTGACCGCATTAGGGCCGTGCGTAATTGGCCGACTCCAACCACGGTAAAGGAGGTGCAGCGTTTTTTGGGTTTTGCCAACTACTACCGGAGGTTTATCCGGGGTTTTGGCCAGATAGCAGCTCCCATCACCTCACTGCTAAAGGGGGGCCCGGTGCGGTTGCAGTGGTCAGCAGAGGCGGACAGAGCATTCAACAAGTTAAAGGCGCTGTTCACTGATGCGCCCGTGTTGGCGCATCCGGACCCCTCTCTAGCATTCATAGTGGAGGTGGACGCGTCCGAGGCTGGGGTGGGTGCCGTGCTATCACAGCGCTCGGGTACGCCACCAAAACTCCGCCCAGCAGAGCGTAACTATGATGTGGGGGACCGGGAGTTGCTAGCGGTGGTTAGAGCTCTGAAGGTGTGGAGACACTGGCTTGAGGGGGCTAAGCACCCTTTTCTCATCTGGACCGACCACCAGAATCTGGAGTATATTCGGGCAGCTAGGAGACTTAACCCACGTCAGGCAAGGTGGGCCATATTCTTCACCCGGTTCCGGTTTACTTTGTCTTATAGACCGGGCTCCCAGAACGTGAAGGCTGACGCACTGTCCGCCTTTACGACACGGAGGATGGGTCCACCGAACCTACTCCCATCCTTCCCGCCTCAAAGCTGGTAGCCCCAGTGGTGTGGGAGGTGGACTCGGACATTGAGCGGGCGTTACAGGCTGAACCCGCGCCTCCTCAATGTCCAGCGGGGCGAAGGTACGTGCCGCTTGGTGTTCGGGACAAACTGATTCGGTGGGCTCACGTCCTACCCTCCTCGGGTCACCCTGGGGTGACGAGGACAGTGGGGAGCCTTCAGGGGAGGTATTGGTGGCCTACGTTGGCTAAGGACGTTAAGGGTTATGTCTCCTCCTGTTCAGTGTGCGCTCAGAGTAAGGCTCCTAGGCACCTTCCTAGATGGAAGCTACAACCCCTCCCTGTTCCACAGCGGCCATGGTCACATCTGTCCATAGATTTCCTGACCGATCTTCCGCCGTCTCAGGGGAACACCACGGTTCTAGTGATTGTGGATCGGTTCTCTAAGTCCTGCCGTCTCCTCCCGTTGCCCGGTATCCCTACAGCCCTACAGACTGCGGAGGCATTATTCACCCATGTCTTTCGGCACTACGGGGTGCCGGAGGACATCATTTCTGATCGGGGCCCCCAATTCACGTCTCGGGTATGGAGAGCGTTCATGGAACGCTTGGGGGTCTCTGTCAGCCTGACCTCCGGTTATCACACCGAGAGTAATGGGCAGGTGGAGAGAATGAACCAGGAGGTGGGTAGGTTTCTGCGGTCGTATTGCCAGGATCGGCCAGGGGAGTGGGCACGATACATTCCCTGGGCTGAAATGGCTCAGAACTCACTACGCCACTCCTCTACTAACGTGTCCCATTTTCAGTGTGTGTTGGGGTACCAGCCGGTCCTGGCACCATGGCATCCGAGCCAGACCGAGGCTCCTGCGGTGGAGGAATGGGTACAGCGCTCCAAGGAGACCTGGAGGGCCGTCCAGGAATCTCTACGACAAGCGAGTGGACGGCAGAAGAGGAGTGCTGACCGCCACCGCAGTGAGGCCCCCGTGTTTGTACCGGGGGACAGGGTCTGGCTCTCGACCCGAAACCTACCTCTCCGCTTGCCCTGCCGGAAGCTGGGTCCGCAGTGTGTAGGGCCCTTTAAAGTCCTGAGGAGAATAAACGAGGTGTGTTATCGATTACAACTCCCTTCCTATTATCGTATTAACCCCTCGTTTCATGTGTCTCTCCTCAGGCCGGTGGTAGCTGGTCCCCTGCAGGACAGTGAGGTACCGGAGGTCCCTCCCCTCCCTCTGGACATCGAGGGGTCCCCGGCGTACACGATCCGGGCCATTCTGGACTCAAGACGTCGGGTGAGGGGCCTGCAGTACCTCGTGGACTGGGAGGGGTACGGTCCGGAGGAGAGGTGCTGGGTACCGGTGGGGGACATCTTGGATCCATCCATGTTGAGGGATTTCCATCGCCTCCATCCGGATCGCCCTGCACCTCGTCCTCCGGGGCGACCTCGAGGCCGGTGTCGGCGCGCTGCGGGAGCCGCGCGTCAGGGGGGGGGGGTACTGTCACGAGTCCGACCGAGGGTGTTTCCCCTTCCCGTGCGTGTTAGTGCCTGGTCGTGATTTTTTCCATTGTACATTTTTGATTCCCTGTGGTTGGGAACGTAACTTTTGTGAGCACCCTGTGGTGCGTTGGTGCTATTAAAAGACGCACAGCATTGAACTCTGTCTCCTGCATTTGACTCCACACCCACGACACCCGGAGCATTACAAAATGTGTGTTTTTTGCCTATTTTAACCCCGCTCTTGTTGTTTGTGTACATGGATTTTATAATGTATGTTTTTCCCCAACACCACTTTCCATCAATTTGTATAGCAGACCCTCACGCCAAATTGAGTCAAAGGCCTTTTTGAAATCAACAAAGCATGAGAAGACTTTGCCTTTGTTTTGGTTTGTTTGTTTGTCAATTAGGGTGTGCAGGGTGAATACGTGGTCTGTTGTACGGTAGTTCCAAATATTGGGGAAGATGCCAGAGCCAAGGAGGATGTTCCAAAGGTAATTGGAGAATCCATTTGGGTTCTGGTAGTCTTTAATAATTGATTCTAAGATTTGTATTTGATCATGTATATGTTTTTGCTGTTTGTTCTTTGTTATAGAGCCAAAATGATTGGGGAAGTGGTTTATCCATACATCTCCATTTTGGATAGATCATTCTTTGTGTTGTTTGTTTAGTGTTTTCCAATTTTCCCAGAAGTGGTTAAAGTCTATGGATTCTTCAATTACATTGAGCTGATTTCTGACGTGCTGTTGCTTCTTTTTCCGTAGTGTATTTCTGTATTGTTTTAGTGATTTTCTTGGAATTTTGCATTCTTCATCAAACCATTTGTCATTGTTGTTCATTTTCTTCAGTTTTCTATTTGAGAGTTTTAGATTTGATAGGGAGGCTGAGAGGTCAAATATACTGTTAAGATTTTCTACTGCCAAGTTCACACCTTCACTATTACAGTGGAACGTTTTACCCAGGAAGTTGTCCAAAAGGGATTGAATTTGTTGTTGTCATATTGAGTTTTGGTAGGTTTCCAAACTGCATTCCTTCCAACTATAGTATTTCTTATTGTTACTCAGTTCCTTTGGCTTTGATGCCTCATTATTGGGTATTGCTTTGTTCAAGTAGAGTGTGGTTTTGCTGTGGTCTGATAGGGGTGTCAGTGGGCTGACTGTGAACGCTCTGAGAGACTCTGGGTTGAGGTCAGTGATAAAGTAGTTTACAGTACTACTGCTAAGAGATGAGCTATAGGTGTCCCCTCGAAGCCTACCATTGACTATGTACATACCCAGCGTGCGACAGAGCTGCAGGAGTTGTGACCCGTTTTTGTTGGTTATGTTGTCATAGTTGTGCCTAGGGGGGCATATGGGGGAGGGAATGCTGTCACCTGCAGGCAGGTGTTTGTCCACCTGTGTGCTGAGGGTGTCAGGTTCTTGTCCAGTTCTGGCATTTAGGTCGCCACAGACTAGTACATGTCCCTGGGCCTGGAAATGATTGATTTCACCCTCCAGGATGAAGAAGCTGTCTTCATTAAAGTATGGGGACTCTAGTGGGGGGATATAGGTACCACATAGGAGGACATTTTTTTCTGTTAAGATCATTTCCTTTTGAATTTCTAGCCAAATGTAAAATGTTCCTGTTTTGATTCATTTAATGGAGTGAGTTAGGTCTGCTCTATACCAAATTAGCATACCCCCTGAGTCCCTTCCCTGTTTCTCACCTGGGAGTTTGGTGGATGGGACTACCAGCTCTCTGTAACCTAGAGGGCATCCAGTGGGTCCGTCTCCTCTATACCAGGTTTCTTGCAGGATGACAATGTCTGTATTCCCAATTTCTTTGGTGAAGTCCAGGTTCCTGCTCTTTAGGCCAAAGGCAGATGACCTCAGGCCTTGGATATTCCAGGATGAGATAGTGAAGGCTTTGTGTTCCATAAAGTGTCCAATGTTGTTGGTCGTGTGGTTTGGCCTTAGGCCAGTATCTATCCATCCATCCATCCACTTGGACACGTGTATGGGAAAGCATGCATCTCCGCTCCTGTTTATCTCCCCCCCACACCCCCGTCTCCCCTTGACTCACCTGTGTGTGTCGGGCCTCCTTTGGGACCTGCTAATTAGAGTATTACAAATAAATGGGGGCTGGTTTAGGGGAGGGGTGTGAAGAGATGTCATTATATATTTATTCAAAATGTTCTGCCCCCTCCCTCCCCCTACATACAGTAGTGACTGATAAGGTTGAATATGATAGCAGGCCTGTGAGGAATGAGGCCAATTTTCCGTGAGGTCATCTTACATGGAAGCTGTGCGGCTGTGGTTCACACAGGGTACTCTGTGCTACTGCACTACCCTCTGGGACTCTAGCTGGATCCAATGATATGCAGGTAACAAATAGAGCTGTTATGTCTAATATGCTCTAGCGAACAACAATATACACCGAAACAGTTACTTCATATTCTTAAAGACAAGCATTGTATCTTCAGCTATCTTTATGTACACAGTAATAGCTATCATGGTCCAGTGAAAATCTCCCTTTTAAAAGTGAGTATTCTGTTCACTCATACCCAAATAACGTTGTTGAAAAAAAACACCATTCTGTTGTTGGGGTACGCCCACACCATTCTGTTGTTGGGTTACGCCCACACCATTCTGTTGTTGGGGTACGCCCACACCATTCTGTTGTTGGGGTACGCCCACACCATTCTGTTGTTGGGGTACGCCCACACCATTCTGTTGTTGGGTTACGCCCACACCATTCTGTTGTTGGGGTACGCCCACACCATTCTGTTGTTGGGGTACGCCCACACCATTCTGTTGTTGGGGTACGCCCACACCATTCTGTTGTTGGGGTACGCCCACACCATTCTGTTGTTGGGGTACGCCCACACCATTCTGTTGTTGGGGTACGCTCACACCATTCTGTTGTTGGGGTACGCCCACACCATTCTGTTGTTGGGGTACGCCCACACCATTCTGTTGTTGGGGTACGCCCACACCATTCTGTTGTTGGGGTACGCCCACACCATTCTGTTGTTGGGGTACGCCCACACCATTCTGTTGTTGGGGTACGCCCACACCATTCTGTTGTTGGGGTACGCCCACACCATTCTGTTGTTGGGGTACGCCCACACCATTCTGTTGTTGGGGTACGCCCACACCATTCTGTTGTTGGGGTACGCTCACACCATTCTGTTGTTGGGGTACGCCCACACCATTCTGTTGTTGGGGTACGCTCACACCATTCTGTTGTTGGGGTACGCCCACACCATTCTGTTGTTGGGGTACGCCCACACCATTCTGTTGTTGGGGTACGCCCACACCATTCTGTTGTTGGGGTACGCCCACACAATTCTGTTGTTGGGGTACGCCCACACCATTCTGTTGTTGGGGTACGCCCACACCATTCTGTTGTTGGGGTACGCCCACACCATTCTGTTGTTGGGGTACGCCCACACCATTCTGTTGTTGGGGTACGCCCACACCATTCTGTTGTTGGGGTACGCCCACACCATTCTGTTGTTGGGGTACGCCCACACCATTCTGTTGTTGGGGTACGCCCACACCATTCTGTTGTTGGGGTACGCCCACACCATTCTGTTGTTGGGGTACGCCCACACCATTCTGTTGTTGGGGTACGCTCACACCATTCTGTTGTTGGGGTACGCCCACACCATTCTGTTGTTGGGGTACGCTCACACCATTCTGTTGTTGGGGTACGCCCACACCATTCTGTTGTTGGGGTACGCCCACACCATTCCAAAACAGAAAAGCTGCTTAACATACTTAATTAATTACCGATTAAGTATGTTAAAAAGTATTTAACTCATATTGTAATTAATTATAGGTAATATTTCATATAATTATGAAAACACTGGACAGTTACTTTAAAGCAACCAAAACGATCACCGGTTACGATTTGTAATATAGGGCACACTGTATCAAAACATTTTGTAATAGAAAACAAAACCCAAGTTGAGTAAGTCTGTCCATGTTTCAGTCAGTTTGGTGCCTAATGAATACCCACCCAGTTCAGTCAACAGCTGCAGGCTGGAATTAGAAATCAATTATTGAGCTTGGACAACCTCATTAAGACTGTGAATGGGATTGAACCATTTACTGTTTCTGCCTACTCATCTCACCACTCCTGGCTTAAAGTTTATAATTACTGTCCATTTTTTTTCTGTTCATGTTTGATGGGAGGTTGTATTTTGGTAGAAATTAAGATAGTTGAAAAGAACAGAAGGGCCCACACACTGAATATGCTCCCAATAACCACCTGATAACGTCTCCATCTACAAGTATCTTCGTCAGCTTGGATCCAAGCACCTACGTTTTTTAAGAATGTGCGTATGACCACAAACACTTCTAGAAATGAAGGTGGTCTCACTACTGGGGTCACCCAAGGCCTGGTACTAGGTCTTGTTTTGTTTCCCCACAGACCAAGTCACTTGTTATTTACAGTAGACCAGGCATGGGATTTAAGTGTTCTGTTTCTGCTCCTTGTCTCATTTAAACACTCCTAGCTTGATGTTACCTTTGGAAGTGTTTTAATAGAACCTCCGGCATTGATTTAACTACCCAACCAGATGTGTTTATGTGTATGGTATAATTAGTCGTAAAATAGGTTCCGTGATTTTGTTGAGTGACTCAACACGGTGCTTGTTTGCGCTGAGTTTAGGCACTACCTAATTGATTCAAGTCATCATCAGTCTAAATTAGGCATTAATAATCAAAGGAGTGTAAGATAGGTAAATTAGGCATTAATAATCAAAGGACAACTGGAAATGAATAAACTGGCAGCAAATGAAGCAGTACTCATCAGCAAGCAGAGGGGTGAGAAAGGGAAAGAGAGGATAGGGAGGGAGGGGTGAAGGAGTGAAAGAGAGAGAGAGCTAGAGAGACAGAGAGGGAAAGAGAGAAGAAGAGAGAGTGGTGGGACAATGAGGGACGGGAAGGAAGATGGGATAGAAATATATAATGAGAGAGAAACAGAGAGAGAAACAGGCTAGGACTAAATTACCTATACAGTACATGATCTCACCTGTGTGTCCCAGGCCTCCTTAGGGACCTGCTTATTAGAGTATTACAAATTAATGGGGGCCGGTTTAGGAGAGATGTGTGAAGAGATGTCGGCATATATTTCTGTATATTTTTCTGCCCCCCTCCCCCTACATAGTGACTGATCAGGTTGAATTTGATAGCAGGCCTGTCGTTCCCCCCATGCTCCCTCCTCCGTCCCTCCCTTCCTCCCTCCCTCCCTCCTCTCCTCTCCACATTGTGTTTGTCTATCTGATCCTGTGGTCTTTTGTTGTTGTATGAAAGGCCTGATGCCACCCTCATTATTTTCTCCTTTATCTCTCTCCCCAGCGCTCTGATTAGAACAGACGCCCCTGACAGACGCCCTCACACACCCCCTATCTATTACACCCTCTGTGTGTGTGTGCGCACGTGTGTGTGTGTGTGTGTGTGTGTGTGTGTGTGTGTGTGTGTGTGTGTGTGTGTGTGTGTGTGTGTGTGCGTGGGGGATCAGGCTTTTGTGTGCACAGTAATGTATGTACAGTAAATTCTTTGACAGTATATCTAGTATAACATACTACATAGAGACAGTGTATCTAGTATAACATACTACAGAGAGACAGTATATCTAGTACTGAAAAACATACTACAGAGAGACAGTATATCTAGTATAACATACTACAGAGAGACAGTATATCTAGTATAACATACTATAGAGAGACAGTATATCTGGTATAACATACTACATAGAGCCAGTATATCTAGTATAACATAGTACAGAGAGACAGTATATCTAGTATAAAAATACTACAGAGAGACAGTATATCTGGTATAACATACTACATAGAGACAGTATATCTAGTATAACATACTATAGAGAGACAGTATATCTAGTATAACATACTACAGAGAGACAGTATATCTAGTATAA
Source organism: Oncorhynchus nerka (assembly GCF_034236695.1). Classification (NCBI taxonomy): domain Eukaryota; kingdom Metazoa; phylum Chordata; class Actinopteri; order Salmoniformes; family Salmonidae; genus Oncorhynchus; species Oncorhynchus nerka. The sequence continues at coordinate 22,356,241 of NC_088396.1, forward strand.
CATACTATAGAGAGACAGTATATCTAGTATAACATACTACAGAGAGACAGTATATCTAGTATAACATACTACAGAGAGACAGTATATCTAGTATAACATACTACAGAGAGACAGTATATCTGGTATAACATACTACAGAGAGACAGTATATCTAGTATAACATACTACAGAGAGACACATACTACAGAGAGACAGTATATCTAGTATAACATACTACATAGAGACAGTATATCTAGTATAACATACTACAGAGAGACGGTATATCTAGTGTAACATACTACAGAGAGACGGTATATCTAGTATAACATACTACAGAGACGGTATATCTAGTATAACATACAACATAGAGACAGTATATCTAGTATAACATACTACATAGAGACAGTATATCTAGTATAACATACTACATAGAGACACATACTACAGAGAGACAGTATATCTAGTATAACATACTACAGAGAGACACATACTACAGAGAGACAGTATATCTAGTATAACATACTACAGAGACGGTATATCTAGTATAACATACAACATAGAGACAGTATATCTGGTATAACATACTACAGAGAGACAGTATATCTAATATAACATACTACATAGAGACACATACTACAGAGAGACAGTATATCTAGTATAACATACTACATAGAGACAGTATATCTGGTATAACATACTACATAGAGACAGTATATCTGGTATAACATACTACAGAGAGACAGTATATCTGGTATAACATACAACATAGAGACAGTATATCCAGTATAACATACTACAGAGAGACGGTATATCTAGTATAACATACTACAGAGACGGTATATCTAGTATAACATACTACATAGAGACAGTATATCTGGCATAACATACTACAGAGAGACAGTATATCTAGTATAACATACTACAGAGAGACACATACTACAGAGAGACAGTATATCTAGTATAACATACTACAGAGAGACAGTATATCTGGTATAACATACTACAGAGAGACGGTATATCTAGTATAACATACTACAGAGACGGTATATCTAGTATAACATACAACATAGAGACAGTATATCTGGTATAACATACTACAGAGAGACAGTATATCTGGTATAACATACTACATAGAGACACATACTACAGAGAGACAGTATATCTAGTATAACATACTACAGAGAGACAGTATATCTAGTATAACATACTACAGAGAGACAGTATATCTAGTATAACATACTACAGAGAGACGGTATATCTAGTATAACATACTACATAGAGACAGTATATCTGGCATAACATACTACAGAGAGACAGTATATCTAGTATAACATACTACAGAGAGACACATACTACAGAGAGACAGTATATCTAGTATAACATACTACATAGAGACAGTATATCTAGTATAACATACTACAGAGAGACGGTATATCTAGTGTAACATACTACAGAGAGACGGTATATCTAGTATAACATACTACAGAGACGGTATATCTAGTATAACATACAACATAGAGACAGTATATCTAGTATAACATACTACAGAGAGACAGTATATCTAGTATAACATACTATAGAGAGACAGTATATCTGGTATAACATACTACAGAGAGACGGTATATCTAGTACTGAAAAACATACTACAGAGAGACAGTATATCTGGTATAACATACGACATAGAGACAGTATATCTAGTATAAAAATACTACAGAGAGACAGTATATCTGGTATAACATACTACATAGAGCCAGTATATCTAGTATAACATAGTACAGAGAGACAGTATATCTAGTATAACATACTACAGAGAGACGGTATATCTAGTATAACATACTACATAGAGACAGTATATCTAGTATAACATACTATAGAGAGACAGTATATCTAGTATAACATACTACAGAGAGACAGTATATCTAGTATAACATACTACAGAGAGACAGTATATCTAGTATAACATACTACAGAGAGACAGTATATCTAGTATAACATACTACAGAGAGACGGTATATCTAGTATAACATACTACATAGAGACAGTATATCTGGCATAACATACTACAGAGAGACAGTATATCTAGTATAACATACTACAGAGAGACACATACTACAGAGAGACAGTATATCTAGTATAACATACTACATAGAGACAGTATATCTAGTATAACATACTACAGAGAGACGGTATATCTAGTGTAACATACTACAGAGAGACGGTATATCTAGTATAACATACTACAGAGACGGTATATCTAGTATAACATACAACATAGAGACAGTATATCTAGTATAACATACTACATAGAGACAGTATATCTAGTATAACATACTACATAGAGACACATACTACAGAGAGACAGTATATCTAGTATAACATACTACAGAGAGACACATACTACAGAGAGACAGTATATCTAGTATAACATACTACAGAGACGGTATATCTAGTATAACATACAACATAGAGACAGTATATCTGGTATAACATACTACAGAGAGACAGTATATCTAATATAACATACTACATAGAGACACATACTACAGAGAGACAGTATATCTAGTATAACATACTACATAGAGACAGTATATCTGGTATAACATACTACATAGAGACAGTATATCTGGTATAACATACTACAGAGAGACAGTATATCTGGTATAACATACAACATAGAGACAGTATATCCAGTATAACATACTACAGAGAGACGGTATATCTAGTATAACATACTACAGAGACGGTATATCTAGTATAACATACTACATAGAGACAGTATATCTGGCATAACATACTACAGAGAGACAGTATATCTAGTATAACATACTACAGAGAGACACATACTACAGAGACAGTATATCTAGTATAACATACTACAGAGAGACAGTATATCTGGTATAACATACTACAGAGAGACGGTATATCTAGTATAACATACTACAGAGACGGTATATCTAGTATAACATACAACATAGAGACAGTATATCTGGTATAACATACTACAGAGAGACAGTATATCTGGTATAACATACTACATAGAGACACATACTACAGAGAGACAGTATATCTAGTATAACATACTACAGAGAGACAGTATATCTAGTATAACATACTACAGAGAGACAGTATATCTAGTATAACATACTACAGAGAGACGGTATATCTAGTATAACATACTACATAGAGAGACAGTATATCTGGCATAACATACTACAGAGAGACAGTATATCTAGTATAACATACTACAGAGAGACACATACTACAGAGAGACAGTATATCTAGTATAACATACTACATAGAGACAGTATATCTAGTATAACATACTACAGAGAGACGGTATATCTAGTGTAACATACTACAGAGAGACGGTATATCTAGTATAACATACTACAGAGACGGTATATCTAGTATAACATACAACATAGAGACAGTATATCTAGTATAACATACTACATAGAGACAGTATATCTAGTATAACATACTACATAGAGACACATACTACAGAGAGACAGTATATCTAGTATAACATACTACAGAGAGACACATACTACAGAGAGACAGTATATCTAGTATAACATACTACAGAGACGGTATATCTAGTATAACATACAACATAGAGACAGTATATCTGGTATAACATACTACAGAGAGACAGTATATCTAATATAACATACTACATAGAGACACATACTACAGAGAGACAGTATATCTAGTATAACATACTACATAGAGACAGTATATCTGGTATAACATACTACATAGAGACAGTATATCTGGTATAACATACTACAGAGAGACAGTATATCTGGTATAACATACAACATAGAGACAGTATATCCAGTATAACATACTACAGAGAGACGGTATATCTAGTATAACATACTACAGAGACGGTATATCTAGTATAACATACTACATAGAGACAGTATATCTGGCATAACATACTACAGAGAGACAGTATATCTAGTATAACATACTACAGAGAGACAGTATATCTAGTATAACATACTACATAGAGACAGTATATCTGGTATAACATACTACATAGAGACAGTATATCTGGTATAACATACTACAGAGAGACAGTATATCTGGTATAACATACAACATAGAGACAGTATATCCAGTATAACATACTACAGAGAGACGGTATATCTAGTATAACATACTACAGAGACGGTATATCTAGTATAACATACAACATAGAGACAGTATATCTGGTATAACATACTACAGAGAGACAGTATATCTGGTATAACATACTACATAGAGACACATACTACAGAGAGACAGTATATCTAGTATAACATACTACAGAGAGACAGTATATCTAGTATAACATACTACAGAGAGACAGTATATCTAGTATAACATACTACAGAGAGACAGTATATCTAGTATAACATACTACAGAGAGACAGTATATCTAGTATAACATACTACATAGAGACGGTATATCTAGTATAACATACTACATAGAGACAGTATATCTGGCATAACATACTACAGAGAGACAGTATATCTAGTATAACATACTACAGAGAGACACATACTACAGAGAGACAGTATATCTAGTATAACATACTACATAGAGACAGTATATCTAGTATAACATACTACAGAGAGACGGTATATCTAGTGTAACATACTACAGAGAGACGGTATATCTAGTATAACATACTACAGAGACGGTATATCTAGTATAACATACAACATAGAGACAGTATATCTAGTATAACATACTACATAGAGACAGTATATCTAGTATAACATACTACATAGAGACACATACTACAGAGAGACAGTATATCTAGTATAACATACTACAGAGAGACACATACTACAGAGAGACAGTATATCTAGTATAACATACTACAGAGACGGTATATCTAGTATAACATACAACATAGAGACAGTATATCTGGTATAACATACTACAGAGAGACAGTATATCTAATATAACATACTACATAGAGACACATACTACAGAGAGACAGTATATCTAGTATAACATACTACATAGAGACAGTATATCTGGTATAACATACTACATAGAGACAGTATATCTGGTATAACATACTACAGAGAGACAGTATATCTGGTATAACATACAACATAGAGACAGTATATCCAGTATAACATACTACAGAGAGACGGTATATCTAGTATAACATACTACAGAGACGGTATATCTAGTATAACATACTACATAGAGACAGTATATCTGGCATAACATACTACAGAGAGACAGTATATCTAGTATAACATACTACAGAGAGACACATACTACAGAGAGACAGTATATCTAGTATAACATACTACAGAGAGACAGTATATCTGGTATAACATACTACAGAGAGACGGTATATCTAGTATAACATACTACAGAGACGGTATATCTAGTATAACATACAACATAGAGACAGTATATCTGGTATAACATACTACAGAGAGACAGTATATCTGGTATAACATACTACATAGAGACACATACTACAGAGAGACAGTATATCTAGTATAACATACTACAGAGAGACACATACTACAGAGAGACAGTATATCTGGTATAACATACTACATAGAGACAGTATATCTGGTATAACATACTACAGAGAGACGGTATATCTAGTGTAACATACTACAGAGAGACGGTATATCTAGTATAACATACTACAGAGACGGTATATCTAGTATAACATACAACATAGAGACAGTATATCTAGTGTAACATACTACATAGAGACAGTATATCTAGTATAACATACTACATAGAGACACATACTACAGAGAGACAGTATATCTAGTATAACATACTACAGAGAGACACATACTACAGAGAGACAGTATATCTAGTATAACATACTACAGAGACGGTATATCTAGTATAACATACAACATAGAGACAGTATATCTGGTATAACATACTACAGAGAGACAGTATATCTAATATAACATACTACATAGAGACACATACTACAGAGAGACAGTATATCTAGTATAACATACTACATAGAGACAGTATATCTGGTATAACATACTACATAGAGACAGTATATCTGGTATAACATACTACAGAGAGACAGTATATCTGGTATAACATACAACATAGAGACAGTATATCCAGTATAACATACTACAGAGAGACGGTATATCTAGTATAACATACTACAGAGACGGTATATCTAGTATAACATACTACAGAGAGACAGTATATCTAATATAACATACTACATAGAGACACATACTACAGAGAGACAGTATATCTAGTATAACATACTACATAGAGACAGTATATCTGGTATAACATACTACATAGAGACAGTATATCTGGTATAACATACTACAGAGAGACAGTATATCTGGTATAACATACTACATAGAGACACATACTACAGAGAGACAGTATATCTAGTATAACATACTACAGAGAGACACATACTACAGAGAGACAGTATATCTGGTATAACATACTACATAGAGACAGTATATCTGGTATAACATACTACAGAGAGACAGTATATCTGGTATAACATACAACATAGAGACAGTATATCTAGTATAACATACTACAGAGAGACAGTATATCTAGTATAACATACTACAGAGAGACAGTATATCTAGTGTAACATACTACAGAGAGACAGTATATCTGGTATAACATACAACAGAGAGACGGTATATCTAGTGTAACATACTACAGAGAGACGGTATATCTAGTATAACATACTACAGAGAGACAGTATATCTAGTGTAACATACTACAGAGAGACAGTATATCTGGTATAACATACTACAGAGAGACGGTATATCTAGTGTAACATACTACAGAGAGACGGTATATCTAGTATAACATACTACATAGAGACAGTATATCTGGTGTAACATACTACAAAGAGACAGTATATCTGGTGTAACATACAACAGAGAGACAGTATATCTGGTGTAACATACTACAGAGAGACAGTATATCTGGTGTAACATACTACAGAGAGACGGTATATCTAGTATAACATACTACATAGAGACAGTATATCTGGCATAACATACTACAGAGAGACAGTATATCTAGTATAACATACTACAGAGAGACACATACTACAGAGAGACAGTATATCTAGTATAACATACTACATAGAGACAGTATATCTGGCATAACATACTACAGAGAGACGGTATATCTAGTATAACATACTACAGAGAGACGGTATATCTAGTATAACATACTACAGAGACGGTATATCTAGTATAACATACAACATAGAGACAGTATAGCTGGTATAACATACTACAGAGAGACAGTATATCTAGTATAACATACTACATAGAGACACATACTACAGAGAGACAGTATATCTAGTATAACATACTACAGAGAGACACATACTACAGAGAGACAGTATATCTAGTATAACATACTACAGAGACGGTATATCTAGTATAACATACAACATAGAGACAGTATATCTGGTATAACATACTACAGAGAGACAGTATATCTAATATAACATACTACATAGCGACACATACTACAGAGAGACAGTATATCTAGTATAACATACTACAGAGAGACACATACTACAGAGAGACAGTATATCTAGTATAACATACTACATAGAGACAGTATATCTGGTATAACATACTACAGAGACGGTATATCTAGTACAACATACTACAGAGACGGTATATCTAGTATAACATACTACATAGAGACAGTATATCTGGCATAAAATACTACAGAGAGACAGTATATCTAGTATAACATACTACAGAGAGACACATACTACAGAGAGACAGTATATCTAGTATAACATACTACATAGAGACAGTATATCTGGTATAACATACTACAGAGAGACGGTATATCTAGTATAACATACTACAGAGACGGTATATCTAGTATAACATACAACATAGAGACAGTATATCTGGTATAACATACTACAGAGAGACAGTATATCTAGTATAACATACTACAGAGAGACACATACTACAGAGAGACAGTATATCTAGTATAACATACAACATAGAGACAGTATATTTGGTATAACATACTACATAGAGACAGTATATCTGGTATAACATACTACAGAGAGACAGTATATCTGGTATAACATACTACAGAGACGGTATATCTAGTATAACATACAACATAGAGACAGTATATCTGGTATAACATACTACAGAGAGACAGTATATCTGGTATAACATACAACATAGAGACAGTATATCTAGTATAACATACTACAGAGAGACAGTATATCTAGTATAACATACTACAGAGAGACGGTATATCTAGTGTAACATACTACAGAGAGACGGTATATCTAGTATAACATACTACAGAGAGACGGTATATCTGGTATAACATACTACAGAGAGACGGTATATCTAGTGTAACATACTACAGAGAGACGGTATATCTAGTGTAACATACTACAGAGAGACGGTATATCTAGTGTAACATACTACAGAGAGACAGTATATCTAGTATAACATACTACAGAGAGACAGTATATCTAGTATAACATACTAAAGAGAGACGGTATATCTAGTGTAACATACTACAGAGACGGTATATCTAGTATAACATACTACATAGAGACAGTATATCTGGTATAACATACAACATAGAGACAGTATATCTAGTATAACATACTACAGAGAGACAGTATATCTAGTATAACATACTACAGAGAGACGGTATATCTAGTGTAACATACTACAGAGAGACGGTATATCTAGTATAACATACTACAGAGAGACGGTATATCTGGTATAACATACTACAGAGAGACGGTATATCTAGTGTAACATACTACAGAGAGACGGTATATCTAGTGTAACATACTACAGAGAGACGGTATATCTAGTGTAACATACTACATAGAGACAGTATATCTGGTCTAACATACTACAGAGAGACCGTATATCTAGTATAACATACTACAGAGACGGTATATCTAGTATAACATACAACATAGAGACAGTATATCTGGTATAACATACTACAGAGACGGTATATCTAGTATAACATACAACATAGAGACAGTATATCCAGTATAACATACTACAGAGAGACGGTATATCTAGTATAACATACTACAGAGACGGTATATCTAGTATAACATACTACATAGAGACAGTATATCTGGCATAACATACTACAGAGAGACAGTATATCTAGTATAACATACTACAGAGAGACACATACTACAGAGAGACAGTATATCTAGTATAACATACTACATAGAGACAGTATATCTGGTATAACATACTACAGAGAGACCGTATATCTAGTATAACATACTACAGAGACGGTATATCTAGTATAACATACAACATAGAGACAGTATATCTGGTATAACATACTACAGAGAGACCGTATATCTAGTATAACATACTACAGAGACGGTATATCTAGTATAACATACAACATAGAGACAGTATATCTGGTATAACATACTACAGAGAGACAGTATATCTAGTATAACATACTACAGAGAGACACATACTACAGAGAGACAGTATATCTAGTATAACATACAACATAGAGACAGTATATCTGGTATAACATACTACATAGAGACAGTATATCTGGTATAACATACAACATAGAGACAGTATAGCTGGTATAACATACTACAGAGAGACAGTATATCTAGTATAACATACTACATAGAGACACATACTACAGAGAGACAGTATATCTAGTATAACATACTACAGAGAGACAGTATATCTAGTATAACATACTACATAGAGACAGTATATCTGGTATAACATACTACATAGAGACAGTATATCTGGTATAACATACTACAGAGAGACAGTATATCTGGTATAACATACTACATAGAGACACATACTACAGAGAGACAGTATATCTAGTATAACATACTACAGAGAGACACATACTACAGAGAGACAGTATATCTGGTATAACATACTACATAGAGACAGTATATCTGGTATAACATACTACAGAGAGACAGTATATCTGGTATAACATACAACATAGAGACAGTATATCTAGTATAACATACTACAGAGAGACAGTATATCTAGTATAACATACTACAGAGAGACAGTATATCTAGTGTAACATACTACAGAGAGACAGTATATCTGGTATAACATACAACAGAGAGACGGTATATCTAGTGTAACATACTACAGAGAGACGGTATATCTAGTATAACATACTACAGAGAGACAGTATATCTAGTGTAACATACTACAGAGAGACAGTATATCTGGTATAACATACTACAGAGAGACGGTATATCTAGTGTAACATACTACAGAGAGACGGTATATCTAGTATAACATACTACATAGAGACAGTATATCTGGTGTAACATACTACAAAGAGACAGTATATCTGGTGTAACATACAACAGAGAGACAGTATATCTGGTGTAACATACTACAGAGAGACAGTATATCTGGTGTAACATACTACAGAGAGACGGTATATCTAGTATAACATACTACATAGAGACAGTATATCTGGCATAACATACTACAGAGAGACAGTATATCTAGTATAACATACTACAGAGAGACACATACTACAGAGAGACAGTATATCTAGTATAACATACTACATAGAGACAGTATATCTGGCATAACATACTACAGAGAGACGGTATATCTAGTATAACATACTACAGAGAGACGGTATATCTAGTATAACATACTACAGAGACGGTATATCTAGTATAACATACAACATAGAGACAGTATAGCTGGTATAACATACTACAGAGAGACAGTATATCTAGTATAACATACTACATAGAGACACATACTACAGAGAGACAGTATATCTAGTATAACATACTACAGAGAGACACATACTACAGAGAGACAGTATATCTAGTATAACATACTACAGAGACGGTATATCTAGTATAACATACAACATAGAGACAGTATATCTGGTATAACATACTACAGAGAGACAGTATATCTAATATAACATACTACATAGCGACACATACTACAGAGAGACAGTATATCTAGTATAACATACTACAGAGAGACACATACTACAGAGAGACAGTATATCTAGTATAACATACTACATAGAGACAGTATATCTGGTATAACATACTACAGAGAGACGGTATATCTAGTACAACATACTACAGAGACGGTATATCTAGTATAACATACTACATAGAGACAGTATATCTGGCATAAAATACTACAGAGAGACAGTATATCTAGTATAACATACTACAGAGAGACACATACTACAGAGAGACAGTATATCTAGTATAACATACTACATAGAGACAGTATATCTGGTATAACATACTACAGAGAGACGGTATATCTAGTATAACATACTACAGAGACGGTATATCTAGTATAACATACAACATAGAGACAGTATATCTGGTATAACATACTACAGAGAGACAGTATATCTAGTATAACATACTACAGAGAGACACATACTACAGAGAGACAGTATATCTAGTATAACATACAACATAGAGACAGTATATTTGGTATAACATACTACATAGAGACAGTATATCTGGTATAACATACTACAGAGAGACAGTATATCTGGTATAACATACTACAGAGACGGTATATCTAGTATAACATACAACATAGAGACAGTATATCTGGTATAACATACTACAGAGACAGTATATCTGGTATAACATACAACATAGAGACAGTATATCTAGTATAACATACTACAGAGAGACAGTATATCTAGTATAACATACTACAGAGAGACGGTATATCTAGTGTAACATACTACAGAGAGACGGTATATCTAGTATAACATACTACAGAGAGACGGTATATCTGGTATAACATACTACAGAGAGACGGTATATCTAGTGTAACATACTACAGAGAGACGGTATATCTAGTGTAACATACTACAGAGAGACGGTATATCTAGTGTAACATACTACAGAGAGACAGTATATCTAGTATAACATACTACAGAGAGACAGTATATCTAGTATAACATACTAAAGAGAGACGGTATATCTAGTGTAACATACTACAGAGACGGTATATCTAGTATAACATACTACATAGAGACAGTATATCTGGTATAACATACAACATAGAGACAGTATATCTAGTATAACATACTACAGAGAGACAGTATATCTAGTATAACATACTACAGAGAGACGGTATATCTAGTGTAACATACTACAGAGAGACGGTATATCTAGTATAACATACTACAGAGAGACGGTATATCTGGTATAACATACTACAGAGAGACGGTATATCTAGTGTAACATACTACAGAGAGACGGTATATCTAGTGTAACATACTACAGAGAGACGGTATATCTAGTGTAACATACTACATAGAGACAGTATATCTGGTCTAACATACTACAGAGAGACCGTATATCTAGTATAACATACTACAGAGACGGTATATCTAGTATAACATACAACATAGAGACAGTATATCTGGTATAACATACTACAGAGACGGTATATCTAGTATAACATACAACATAGAGACAGTATATCCAGTATAACATACTACAGAGAGACGGTATATCTAGTATAACATACTACAGAGACGGTATATCTAGTATAACATACTACATAGAGACAGTATATCTGGCATAACATACTACAGAGAGACAGTATATCTAGTATAACATACTACAGAGAGACACATACTACAGAGAGACAGTATATCTAGTATAACATACTACATAGAGACAGTATATCTGGTATAACATACTACAGAGAGACCGTATATCTAGTATAACATACTACAGAGACGGTATATCTAGTATAACATACAACATAGAGACAGTATATCTGGTATAACATACTACAGAGAGACCGTATATCTAGTATAACATACTACAGAGACGGTATATCTAGTATAACATACAACATAGAGACAGTATATCTGGTATAACATACTACAGAGAGACAGTATATCTAGTATAACATACTACAGAGAGACACATACTACAGAGAGACAGTATATCTAGTATAACATACAACATAGAGACAGTATATCTGGTATAACATACTACATAGAGACAGTATATCTGGTATAACATACAACATAGAGACAGTATAGCTGGTATAACATACTACAGAGAGACAGTATATCTAGTATAACATACTACATAGAGACACATACTACAGAGAGACAGTATATCTAGTATAACATACTACAGAGAGACACATACTACAGAGAGACAGTATATCTAGTATAACATACTACAGAGACGGTATATCTAGTATAACATACAACATAGAGACAGTATATCTGGTATAACATACTACAGAGAGACAGTAAAGCTAATATAACATACTACATAGAGACACATACTACAGAGAGACAGTATATCTAGTATAACATACTACAGAGAGACACATACTACAGAGAGACAGTATATCTAGTATAACATACTACATAGAGACAGTATATCTGGTATAACATACTACAGAGAGACAGTATATCTAGTATAACATACTACAGAGAGACAGTATATCTAGTATATCATACTACAGAGAGACGGTATATCTAGTGTAACATACTACAGAGAGACGGTATATCTAGTATAACATACTACATAGAGACAGTATATCTAGTATAACATACTACAGAGACGGTATATCTAGTATAACATACAACATAGAGACAGTATATCTGGTATAACATACTACAGAGACGGTATATCTAGTATAACATATAACATAGAGACAGTATATCTAGTATAACATACTACAGAGAGACAGTATATCTAGTATAACATACTAAAGAGAGACGGTATATCTAGTGTAACATACTACAGAGACGGTATATCTAGTATAACATACTACATAGAGACAGTATATCTGGTATAACATACAACATAGAGACAGTATATCTAGTATAACATACTACAGAGAGACAGTATATCTAGTATAACATACTACAGAGAGACGGTATATCTAGTATAACATACTACAGAGAGACGGTATATCTGGTATAACATACTACAGAGAGACGGTATATCTAGTGTAACATACTACAGAGAGACGGTATATCTAGTGTAACATACTACAGAGAGACGGTATATCTAGTGTAACATACTACATAGAGACAGTATATCTGGCATAACATACTACAGAGAGACAGTATATCTAGTATAACATACTACAGAGAGACACATACTACAGAGAGACAGTATATCTAGTATAACATACTACATAGAGACAGTATATCTGGCATAACATACTACAGAGAGACGGTATATCTAGTATAACATACTACAGAGAGACGGTATATCTAGTATAACATACTACAGAGACGGTATATCTAGTATAACATACAACATAGAGACAGTATAGCTGGTATAACATACTACAGAGAGACAGTATATCTAGTATAACATACTACATAGAGACACATACTACAGAGAGACAGTATATCTAGTATAACATACTACAGAGAGACACATACTACAGAGAGACAGTATATCTAGTATAACATACTACAGAGACGGTATATCTAGTATAACATACAACATAGAGACAGTATATCTGGTATAACATACTACAGAGAGACAGTAAAGCTAATATAACATACTACATAGAGACACATACTACAGAGAGACAGTATATCTAGTATAACATACTACAGAGAGACACATACTACAGAGAGACAGTATATCTAGTATAACATACTACATAGAGACAGTATATCTGGTATAACATACTACAGAGAGACAGTATATCTAGTATAACATACTACAGAGAGACAGTATATCTAGTATATCATACTACAGAGAGACGGTATATCTAGTGTAACATACTACAGAGAGACGGTATATCTAGTATAACATACTACATAGAGACAGTATATCTAGTATAACATACTACAGAGACGGTATATCTAGTATAACATACAACATAGAGACAGTATATCTGGTATAACATACTACAGAGACGGTATATCTAGTATAACATACAACATAGAGACAGTATATCTGGTATAACATACAACATAGAGACAGTATATCTAGTATAACATACTACAGAGAGACAGTATATCTAGTATAACATACTACAGAGAGACGGTATATCTAGTGTAACATACTACAGAGAGACGGTATATCTAGTATAACATACTACAGAGAGACGGTATATCTGGTATAACATACTACAGAGAGACGGTATATCTAGTGTAACATACTACAGAGAGACGGTATATCTGGTCTAACATACTACAGAGAGACCGTATATCTAGTATAACATACTACAGAGACGGTATATCTAGTATAACATACAACATAGAGACAGTATATCTGGTATAACATACTACAGAGACGGTATATCTAGTATAACATACAACATAGAGACAGTATATCCAGTATAACATACTACAGAGAGACGGTATATCTAGTATAACATACTACAGAGACGGTATATCTAGTATAACATACTACATAGAGACAGTATATCTGGCATAACATACTACAGAGAGACAGTATATCTAGTATAACATACTACAGAGAGACACATACTACAGAGAGACAGTATATCTAGTATAACATACTACATAGAGACAGTATATCTGGTATAACATACTACAGAGAGACCGTATATCTAGTATAACATACTACAGAGACGGTATATCTAGTATAACATACAACATAGAGACAGTATATCTGGTATAACATACTACAGAGAGACAGTATATCTAGTATAACATACTACATAGAGACACATACTACAGAGAGACAGTATATCTAGTATAACATACAACATAGAGACAGTATATCTGGTATAACATACTACATAGAGACAGTATATCTGGTATAACATACTACAGAGAGACAGTATATCTGGTATAACATACAACATAGAGACAGTATATCTAGTATAACATACTACAGAGAGACAGTATATCTAGTATAACATACTACAGAGAGACAGTATATCTAGTGTAACATACTACAGAGAGACAGTATATCTAGTGTAACATACTACAGAGAGACGGTATATCTAGTGTAACATACTACAGAGAGACGGTATATCTGGTATAGCATACTACAGAGAGACGGTATATCTAGTGTAACATACTACAGAGAGACGGTATATCTAGTATAACATACTACAGAGAGACAGTATATCTAGTGTAACATACTACAGAGAGACAGTATATCTGGTGTAACATACAACAGAGAGACAGTATATCTGGTGTAACATACTACAGAGAGACAGTATATCTGGTGTAACATACTACAGAGAGACGGTATATCTAGTATAACATACTACATAGAGACAGTATATCTGGCATAACATACTACAGAGAGACAGTATATCTAGTATAACATACTACAGAGAGACACATACTACAGAGAGACAGTATATCTAGTATAACATACTACATAGAGACAGTATATCTGGCATAACATACTACAGAGAGACGGTATATCTAGTATAACATACTACAGAGAGACGGTATATCTAGTATAACATACTACAGAGACGGTATATCTAGTATAACATACAACATAGAGACAGTATAGCTGGTATAACATACTACAGAGAGACAGTATATCTAGTATAACATACTACATAGAGACACATACTACAGAGAGACAGTATATCTAGTATAACATACTACAGAGAGACACATACTACAGAGAGACAGTATATCTAGTATAACATACTACAGAGACGGTATATCTAGTATAACATACAACATAGAGACAGTATATCTGGTATAACATACTACAGAGAGACAGTAAAGCTAATATAACATACTACATAGAGACACATACTACAGAGAGACAGTATATCTAGTATAACATACTACAGAGAGACACATACTACAGAGAGACAGTATATCTAGTATAACATACTACATAGAGACAGTATATCTGGTATAACATACTACAGAGAGACAGTATATCTAGTATAACATACTACAGAGAGACAGTATATCTAGTATATCATACTACAGAGAGACGGTATATCTAGTGTAACATACTACAGAGAGACGGTATATCTAGTATAACATACTACATAGAGACAGTATATCTAGTATAACATACTACAGAGACGGTATATCTAGTATAACATACAACATAGAGACAGTATATCTGGTATAACATACTACAGAGACGGTATATCTAGTATAACATATAACATAGAGACAGTATATCTGGTATAACATACTACAGAGATGGTATATCTAGTATAACATACAACATAGAGACAGTATATCTGGTATAACATACTACAGAGACGGTATATCTAGTATAACATACAACATAGAGACAGTATATCTGGTATAACATACAACATAGAGACAGTATATCTAGTATAACATACTACAGAGAGACAGTATATCTATTATAACATACTACAGAGAGACAGTATATCTAGTGTAACATACTACAGAGAGACGGTATATCTAGTGTAACATACTACAGAGAGACGGTATATCTAGTGTAACATACTACAGAGAGACGGTATATCTAGTGTAACATACTACAGAGAGACGGTATATCTAGTGTAACATACTACATAGAGACAGTATATCTGGTATAACATACTACAGAGAGACCGTATATCTAGTATAACATACTACAGAGACAGTATATCTATTATAACATACTACAGAGAGACAGTATATCTAGTGTAACATACTACAGAGAGACGGTATATCTAGTGTAACATACTACAGAGAGACGGTATATCTAGTGTAACATACTACAGAGAGACGGTATATCTGGTGTAACATACTACAGAGAGACAGTATATCTGGTGTAACATACTACAGAGAGACGGTATATCTAGTATAACATACTACATAGAGACAGTATATCTGGCATAACATACTACAGAGAGACAGTATATCTAGTATAACATACTACAGAGAGACACATACTACAGAGAGACAGTATATCTAGTATAACATACTACATAGAGACAGTATATCTGGCATAACATACTACAGAGAGACGGTATATCTAGTATAACATACTACAGAGAGACGGTATATCTAGTATAACATACTACAGAGACGGTATATCTAGTATAACATACAACATAGAGACAGTATAGCTGGTATAACATACTACAGAGAGACAGTATATCTAGTATAACATACTACATAGAGACACATACTACAGAGAGACAGTATATCTAGTATAACATACTACAGAGAGACACATACTACAGAGAGACAGTATATCTAGTATAACATACTACAGAGACGGTATATCTAGTATAACATACAACATAGAGACAGTATATCTGGTATAACATACTACAGAGAGACAGTAAAGCTAATATAACATACTACATAGAGACACATACTACAGAGAGACAGTATATCTAGTATAACATACTACAGAGAGACACATACTACAGAGAGACAGTATATCTAGTATAACATACTACATAGAGACAGTATATCTGGTATAACATACTACAGAGAGACAGTATATCTAGTATAACATACTACAGAGAGACAGTATATCTAGTATATCATACTACAGAGAGACGGTATATCTAGTGTAACATACTACAGAGAGACGGTATATCTAGTATAACATACTACATAGAGACAGTATATCTAGTATAACATACTACAGAGACGGTATATCTAGTATAACATACAACATAGAGACAGTATATCTGGTATAACATACTACAGAGACGGTATATCTAGTATAACATATAACATAGAGACAGTATATCTGGTATAACATACTACAGAGATGGTATATCTAGTATAACATACAACATAGAGACAGTATATCTGGTATAACATACTACAGAGACGGTATATCTAGTATAACATACAACATAGAGACAGTATATCTGGTATAACATACAACATAGAGACAGTATATCTAGTATAACATACTACAGAGAGACAGTATATCTATTATAACATACTACAGAGAGACAGTATATCTAGTGTAACATACTACAGAGAGACGGTATATCTAGTGTAACATACTACAGAGAGACGGTATATCTAGTGTAACATACTACAGAGAGACGGTATATCTAGTGTAACATACTACAGAGAGACGGTATATCTAGTGTAACATACTACATAGAGACAGTATATCTGGTATAACATACTACAGAGAGACCGTATATCTAGTATAACATACTACAGAGACGGTATATCTAGTATAACATACAACATAGAGACAGTATATCTGGTATAACATACTACAGAGACGGTATATCTAGTATAACATACAACATAGAGACAGTATATCCAGTATAACATACTACAGAGAGACGGTATATCTAGTATAACATACTACAGAGACGGTATATCTAGTATAACATACTACATAGAGACAGTATATCTGGCATAACATACTACAGAGAGACAGTATATCTAGTATAACATACTACAGAGACGGTATATCTAGTATAACATACAACATAGAGACAGTATATCTGGTATAACATACTACAGAGACGGTATATCCAGTATAACATACTACATAGAGACAGTATATCTGGTATAACATACTACAGAGAGACGGTATATCTAGTATAACATACTACAGAGACGGTATATCTAGTATAACATACAACATAGAGACAGTATATCTGGTATAACATACTACAGAGAGACAGTATATCTAGTATAACATACTACATAGAGACAGTATATCTGGTATAACATACTACAGAGAGACAGTATATCTGGTATAACATACTACATAGAGACACATACTACAGAGAGACAGTATATCTAGTATAACATACTACAGAGAGACACATACTACAGAGAGACAGTATATCTAGTATAACATACAACATAGAGACAGTATATCTGGTATAACATACTACAGAGAGACGGTATATCTAGTGTAACATACTACAGAGAGACGGTATATCTGGTATAACATACTACAGAGAGACGGTATATCTAGTGTAACATACTACAGAGAGACGGTATATCTAGTATAACATACTACAGAGAGACAGTATATCTAGTGTAACATACTACAGAGAGACGGTATATCTAGTGTAACATACTACAGAGAGACGGTATATCTAGTATAACATACTACATAGAGACAGTATTTCTGGTGTAACATACTACAGAGAGACAGTATATCTGGTGTAACATACAACAGAGAGACAGTATATCTGGTGTAACATACTACAGAGAGACAGTATATCTGGTGTAACATACTACAGAGAGACGGTATATCTAGTATAACATACTACATAGAGACAGTATATCTGGCATAACATACTACAGAGAGACAGTATATCTAGTATAACATACTACAGAGAGACACATACTACAGAGAGACAGTATATCTAGTATAACATACTACATAGAGACAGTATATCTGGCATAACATACTACAGAGAGACGGTATATCTAGTATAACATACTACAGAGAGACGGTATATCTAGTATAACATACTACAGAGACGGTATATCTAGTATAACATACAACATAGAGACAGTATAGCTGGTATAACATACTACAGAGAGACAGTATATCTAGTATAACATACTACATAGAGACACATACTACAGAGAGACAGTATATCTAGTATAACATACTACAGAGAGACACATACTACAGAGAGACAGTATATCTAGTATAACATACTACAGAGACGGTATATCTAGTATAACATACAACATAGAGACAGTATATCTGGTATAACATACTACAGAGAGACAGTAAAGCTAATATAACATACTACATAGAGACACATACTACAGAGAGACAGTATATCTAGTGTAACATACTACAGAGAGACGGTATATCTGGTGTAACATACTACAGAGAGACAGTATATCTGGTGTAACATACTACAGAGAGACGGTATATCTAGTATAACATACTACAGAGAGACAGTATATCTAGTATAACATACTACATAGAGACAGTATATCTGGTATAACATACTACAGAGAGACGGTATATCTAGTACAACATACTACAGAGACGGTATATCTAGTATAACATACTACATAGAGACAGTATATCTGGCATAACATACTACAGAGAGACAGTATATCTAGTATAACATACTACAGAGAGACACATACTACAGAGAGACAGTATATCTAGTATAACATACTACATAGAGACAGTATATCTGGTATAACATACTACAGAGAGACGGTATATCTAGTATAACATACTACAGAGACGGTATATCTAGTATAACATACAACATAGAGACAGTATATCTGGTATAACATACTACAGAGAGACAGTATATCTAGTATAACATACTACAGAGAGACACATACTACAGAGAGACAGTATATCTAGTATAACATACTACAGAGAGACACATACTACAGAGAGACAGTATATCTAGTATAACATACAACATAGAGACAGTATATCTGGTATAACATACTACATAGAGACAGTATATCTGGTATAACATACTACAGAGAGACAGTATATCTGGTATAACATACAACATAGAGACAGTATATCTAGTATAACATACTAAAGAGAGACAGTATATCTAGTATAACATACTACAGAGAGACAGTATATCTAGTGTAACATACTACAGAGAGACAGTATATCTAGTGTAACATACTACAGAGAGACGGTATATCTAGTGTAACATACTACAGAGAGACGGTATATCTGGTATAACATACTACAGAGAGACGGTATATCTAGTGTAACATACTACAGAGAGACGGTATATCTAGTATAACATACTACAGAGAGACAGTATATCTAGTGTAACATACTACAGAGAGACAGTATATCTGGTATAACATACTACAGAGAGACGGTATATCTAGTGTAACATACTACAGAGAGACGGTATATCTAGTATAACATACTACATAGAGACAGTATTTCTGGTGTAACATACTACAGAGAGACAGTATATCTGGTGTAACATACAACAGAGAGACAGTATATCTGGTGTAACATACTACAGAGAGACAGTATATCTGGTGTAACATACTACAGAGAGACGGTATATCTAGTATAACATACTACATAGAGACAGTATATCTGGCATAACATACTACAGAGAGACAGTATATCTAGTATAACATACTACAGAGAGACACATACTACAGAGAGACAGTATATCTAGTATAACATACTACATAGAGACAGTATATCTGGCATAACATACTACAGAGAGACGGTATATCTAGTATAACATACTACAGAGAGACGGTATATCTAGTATAACATACTACAGAGACGGTATATCTAGTATAACATACAACATAGAGACAGTATAGCTGGTATAACATACTACAGAGAGACAGTATATCTAGTATAACATACTACATAGAGACACATACTACAGAGAGACAGTATATCTAGTATAACATACTACAGAGAGACACATACTACAGAGAGACAGTATATCTAGTATAACATACTACAGAGACGGTATATCTAGTATAACATACAACATAGAGACAGTATATCTGGTATAACATACTACAGAGAGACAGTAAAGCTAATATAACATACTACATAGAGACACATACTACAGAGAGACAGTATATCTAGTGTAACATACTACAGAGAGACGGTATATCTGGTGTAACATACTACAGAGAGACAGTATATCTGGTGTAACATACTACAGAGAGACGGTATATCTAGTATAACATACTACAGAGAGACACATACTACAGAGAGACAGTATATCTAGTATAACATACTACATAGAGACAGTATATCTGGTATAACATACTACAGAGAGACGGTATATCTAGTACAACATACTACAGAGACGGTATATCTAGTATAACATACTACATAGAGACAGTATATCTGGCATAACATACTACAGAGAGACAGTATATCTAGTATAACATACTACAGAGAGACACATACTACAGAGAGACAGTATATCTAGTATAACATACTACATAGAGACAGTATATCTGGTATAACATACTACAGAGAGACTGTATATCTAGTATAACATACTACAGAGACGGTATATCTAGTATAACATACAACATAGAGACAGTATATCTGGTATAACATACTACAGAGAGACAGTATATCTAGTATAACATACTACAGAGAGACACATACTACAGAGAGACAGTATATCTAGTATAACATACAACATAGAGACGGTATATCTAGTATAACATACTACAGAGACGGTATATCTAGTATAACATACAACATAGAGACAGTATATTTGGTATAACATACTACAGAGAGACAGTATATCTGGTATAACATACAACATAGAGACAGTATATCTAGTATAACATACTACATAGAGACAGTATATCTGGTATAACATACTACAGAGAGACGGTATATCTAGTACAACATACTACAGAGACGGTATATCTAGTATAACATACTACATAGAGAAAGTATATCTAGTATAACATACTACAGAGAGACACATACTACAGAGAGACAGTATATCTAGTATAACATACTACATAGAGACAGTATATCTGGTATAACATACTACAGAGAGACGGTATATCTAGTATAACATACTACAGAGACGGTATATCTAGTATAACATACAACATAGAGACAGTATATCTGGTATAACATACTACAGAGAGACAGTATATCTAGTATAACATACTACAGAGAGACACATACTACAGAGAGACAGTATATCTAGTATAACATACAACATAGAGACGGTATATCTAGTATAACATACTACAGAGACGGTATATCTAGTATAACATACAACATAGAGACAGTATATTTGGTATAACATACTACAGAGAGACAGTATATCTGGTATAACATACAACATAGAGACAGTATATCTAGTATAACATACTACAGAGAGACAGTATATCTAGTATAACATACTACAGAGACGGTATATCTAGTATAACATACAACATAGAGACAGTATATCTGGTATAACATACTACAGAGAGACAGTATATCTGGTATAACATACAACATAGAGACAGTATATCTAGTATAACATACTACAGAGAGACAGTATATCTAGTATATCATACTACAGAGAGACGGTATATCTAGTGTAACATACTACAGAGAGACGGTATATCTAGTATAACATACTACAGAGAGACGGTATATCTGGTATAACATACTACAGAGAGACGGTATATCTAGTGCAACATACTACAGAGAGACGGTATATCTAGTGTAACATACTACAGAGAGACGGTATATCTAGTGTAACATACTACAGAGAGACGGTATATCTAGTATAACATACTACATAGAGACAGTATATCTAGTATAACATACTACAGAGACGGTATATCTAGTATAACATACAACATAGAGACAGTATATCTGGTATAACATACTACAGAGACGGTATATCTAGTATAACATACAACATAGAGACAGTATATCTGGTATAACATACTACAGAGATGGTATATCTAGTATAACATACAACATAGAGACAGTATATCTGGTTTAACATACTACAGAGACGGTATATCTAGTGTAACATACTACAGAGAGACGGTATATCTAGTGTAACATACTACAGAGAGACGGTATATCTAGTGTAACATACTACAGAGAGACGGTATATCTAGTATAACATACTACATAGAGACAGTATATCTAGTATAACATACTACAGAGACGGTATATCTAGTATAACATACAACATAGAGACAGTATATTTGGTATAACATACTACAGAGAGACAGTATATCTGGTATAACATACAACATAGAGACAGTATATCTAGTATAACATACTACAGAGAGACAGTATATCTAGTATAACATACTACAGAGACGGTATATCTAGTATAACATACAACATAGAGACAGTATATCTGGTATAACATACTACAGAGAGACAGTATATCTGGTATAACATACTACAGAGAGACGGTATATCTAGTACAACATACTACAGAGACGGTATATCTAGTATAACATACTACATAGAGACAGTATATCTGGCATAACATACTACAGAGAGACAGTATATCTAGTACAACATACTACAGAGAGACACATACTACAGAGAGACAGTATATCTAGTATAACATACTACATAGAGACAGTATATCTGGTATAACATACTACAGAGAGACAGTATATCTGGTATAACATACAACATAGAGACAGTATATCTAGTATAACATACTACAGAGAGACAGTATATCTAGTATAACATACTACAGAGACGGTATATCTAGTATAACATACAACATAGAGACAGTATATCTGGTATAACATACTACAGAGAGACAGTATATCTGGTATAACATACAACATAGAGACAGTATATCTAGTATAACATACTACAGAGAGACAGTATATCTAGTATATCATACTACAGAGAGACGGTATATCTAGTGTAACATACTACAGAGAGACGGTATATCTAGTATAACATACTACAGAGAGACGGTATATCTGGTATAACATACTACAGAGAGACGGTATATCTAGTGCAACATACTACAGAGAGACGGTATATCTAGTGTAACATACTACAGAGAGACGGTATATCTAGTGTAACATACTACAGAGAGACGGTATATCTAGTATAACATACTACATAGAGACAGTATATCTAGTATAACATACTACAGAGACGGTATATCTAGTATAACATACAACATAGAGACAGTATATCTGGTATAACATTTACATTTAAGTCATTTAGCAGACGCTCTTATCCAGAGCGACTTACAAATTGGTGCTTTCACCTTATGACATCCAGTGGAACAGCCACTTTACAATAGTGCATCTAGGTCTTTTAAGGGGGGAGAAGGATTACTTTATCCTATCCTAGGTATTCCTTAAAGAGGTGGGGTTTCAGGTGTCTCCGGAAGGTGGTGATTGACTCCGCTGTCCTGGCGTCGTGAGGGAGTTTGTTCCACCATTGGGGGGCCAGAGCAGCGAACAGTTTTGACTGGGCTGAGCGGGAACTGTACTTCCTCAGTGGTATGGAGGCGAGCAGGCCAGAGGTGGATGAACGCAGTGCCCTTGTTTGGGTGTAGGGCCTGATCAGAGCCTGGAGGTAGTGAGGTGCCGTTCCCCTCACAGCTCCGTAGGCAAGCACCATGGTCTTGTAGCGGATGCGAGCTTCAACTGGAAGCCAGTGGAGAGAGCGGAGGAGCGGGGTGACGTGAGAGAACTTGGGAAGGTTGAACACCAGACGGGCTGCGGCGTTCTGGATGAGTTGTAGGGGTTTAATGGCACAGGCAGGGAGCCCAGCCAACAGCGAGTTGCAGTAATCCAGACGGGAGATGACAAGTGCCTGGATTAGGACCTGCGCCGCTTCCTGTGTGAAGCAGGGTCGTACTCTGCGGATGTTGTAGAGCATGAACCTACAGGAACGGGCCACCGCCTTGATGTTATTTGAGAACGACAGGGTGTTGTCCAGGATCACGCCAAGGTTCTTAGCGCTCTGGGACGAGGACACAATGGAGTTGTCAACCGTGATGGCGAGATCATGGAACGGGCAGTCCTTCCCCGGGAGGAAGAGCAGCTCCGTCTTGCCGAGGTTCAGCTTGAGGTGATGATCCGTCATCCACACTGATATGTCTGCCAGACATGCAGAGATGCGATTCGCCACCTGGTCGTCAGAAGGGGAAAGGAGAAAATTAATTGTGTGTCGTCTGCATAGCAATGATAGGAGAGACCATGTGAGGTTATGACAGAGCCAAGTGACTTGGTGTATAGCAAGAATAGGAGAGGGCCTAGAACAGAGCCCTGGGGACACCAGTGGTGAGAGCACGTGGTGAGGAGACGGATTCTCGCCACGCCACCTGGTAGGAGCGACCTGTCAGGTAGGACGCAATCCAAGCGTGGGCCGCGCCGGAGATGCCCAACTCGGAGAGGGTGGAGAGGAGGATCTGATGGTTCACAGTATCGAAGGCAGCCGATAGGTCTAGAAGGATGAGAGCAGAGGAGAGAGAGTTAGCTTTAGCAGTGCGGAGCGCCTCCGTGATACAGAGAAGAGCAGTCTCAGTTGAATGACTAGTCTTGAAACCTGACTGATTTGGATCAAGAAGGTCATTCTGAGAGAGATAGCGGGAGAGCTGGCCAAGGACGGCACGTTCAAGAGTTTTGGAGAGAAAAGAAAGAAGGGATACTGGTCTGTAGTTGTTGACATCGGAGGGATCGAGTGTAGGTTTTTTCAGAAGGGGTGCAACTCTCGCTCTCTTGAAGACGGGAGGGACGTAGCCAGCGGTCAGGGATGAGTTGATGAGCGAGGTGAGGTAAGGGAGAAGGTCACCGGAGATGGTCTGGAGAAGAGAGGAGGGGATAGGGTCAAGCGGGCAGGTTGTTGGGCGGCCGGCCGTCACAAGACGCGAGATGTCATCTGGAGAGAGAGGGGAGAAAGAGGTCAGAGCACAGGGTAGGGCAGTGTGAGCAGAACCAGCGGTGTCGTTTGACTTAGCAAACGAGGATCGGATGTCGTCGACCTTCTTTTCAAAATGGTTGACGAAGTCATCTGCAGAGAGGGAGGAGGGGGAGGGGAGGAGGATTCAAGAGGGAGGAGAAGGTGGCAAAGAGCTTCCTAGGGTTAGAGGCAGATGCTTGGAATTTAGAGTGGTAGAAAGTGGCTTTAGCAGCAGAGAGAGAAGAGGAAAATGTAGAGAGGAGGGAGTGAAAGGATGTCAGGTCCGCAGGGAGGCGAGTTTTCCTCCATTTCCGCTCGGCTGCCCGGAGCCCTGTTCTGTGAGCTCGCAATGAGTCGTCGAGCCACGGAGCGGGAGGGGAGGACCGAGCCGGCCTGGAGGATAGGGGACATAGAGAGTCAAAGGATGCAGAAAGGGAGGAGAGGAGGGTTGAGGAGGCAGAATCAGGAGATAGGTTGGAGAAGGTTTGAGCAGAGGGAAGAGATGATAGGATGGAAGAGGAGAGAGTAGCGGGGGAGAGAGAGCGAAGGTTGGGACGGCGCGATACCATCCGAGTAGGGGCAGTGTGGGAAGTGTTGGATGAGAGCGAGAGTATAACATACTACAGAGTATAACATACTACAGAGACGGTATATCTAGTATAACATACAACATAGAGACAGTATAACTGGTATAACATACAACATAGAGACAGTATATCTAGTATAACATACTACATAGAGACAGTATTTCTGGTGTAACATACTACAGAGAGACAGTATATCTGGTGTAACATACAACAGAGAGACAGTATATCTGGTGTAACATACTACAGAGAGACAGTATATCTGGTGTAACATACTACAGAGAGACGGTATATCTAGTATAACATACTACATAGAGACAGTATATCTGGCATAACATACTACAGAGAGACAGTATATCTAGTATAACATACTACAGAGAGACACATACTACAGAGAGACAGTATATCTAGTATAACATACTACATAGAGACAGTATATCTGGCATAACATACTACAGAGAGACGGTATATCTAGTATAACATACTACAGAGAGACGGTATATCTAGTATAACATACTACAGAGACGGTATATCTAGTATAACATACAACATAGAGACAGTATAGCTGGTATAACATACTACAGAGAGACAGTATATCTAGTATAACATACTACATAGAGACACATACTACAGAGAGACAGTATATCTAGTATAACATACTACAGAGAGACACATACTACAGAGAGACAGTATATCTAGTATAACATACTACAGAGACGGTATATCTAGTATAACATACAACATAGAGACAGTATAACTGGTATAACATACAACATAGAGACAGTATATCTAGTATAACATACTACATAGAGACAGTATTTCTGGTGTAACATACTACAGAGAGACAGTATATCTGGTGTAACATACAACAGAGAGACAGTATATCTGGTGTAACATACTACAGAGAGACAATATATCTGGTGTAACATACTACAGAGAGACGGTATATCTAGTATAACATACTACATAGAGACAGTATATCTGGCATAACATACTACAGAGAGACAGTATATCTAGTATAACATACTACAGAGAGACACATACTACAGAGAGACAGTATATCTAGTATAACATACTACATAGAGACAGTATATCTGGCATAACATACTACAGAGAGACGGTATATCTAGTATAACATACTACAGAGAGACGGTATATCTAGTATAACATACTACAGAGACGGTATATCTAGTATAACATACAACATAGAGACAGTATAGCTGGTATAACATACTACAGAGAGACAGTATATCTAGTATAACATACTACATAGAGACACATACTACAGAGAGACAGTATATCTAGTATAACATACTACAGAGAGACACATACTACAGAGAGACAGTATATCTAGTATAACATACTACAGAGACGGTATATCTAGTATAACATACAACATAGAGACAGTATAACTGGTATAACATACAACATAGAGACAGTATATCTAGTATAACATACTACATAGAGACAGTATTTCTGGTGTAACATACTACAGAGAGACAGTATATCTGGTGTAACATACAACAGAGAGACAGTATATCTGGTGTAACATACTACAGAGAGACAGTATATCTGGTGTAACATACTACAGAGAGACGGTATATCTAGTATAACATACTACATAGAGACAGTATATCTGGCATAACATACTACAGAGAGACAGTATATCTAGTATAACATACTACAGAGAGACACATACTACAGAGAGACAGTATATCTAGTATAACATACTACATAGAGACAGTATATCTGGCATAACATACTACAGAGAGACGGTATATCTAGTATAACATACTACAGAGAGACGGTATATCTAGTATAACATACTACAGAGACGGTATATCTAGTATAACATACAACATAGAGACAGTATAGCTGGTATAACATACTACAGAGAGACAGTATATCTAGTATAACATACTACATAGAGACACATACTACAGAGAGACAGTATATCTAGTATAACATACTACAGAGAGACACATACTACAGAGAGACAGTATATCTAGTATAACATACTACAGAGATGGTATATCTAGTATAACATACAACATAGAGACAGTATATCTGGTATAACATACTACAGAGAGACAGTAAAGCTAATATAACATACTACATAGAGACACATACTACAGAGAGACAGTATATCTAGTATAACATACTACAGAGAGACAGTATATCTAGTATAACATACTACAGAGAAGGTATATCTAGTATAACATACAACATAGAGACAGTATATCTGGTATAACATACTACAGAGAGACAGTATATCTGGTATAACATACAACATAGAGACAGTATATCTAGTATAACATACTACAGAGAGACAGTATATCTAGTATATCATACTACAGAGAGACGGTATATCTAGTGTAACATACTACAGAGAGACGGTATATCTAGTATAACATACTACAGAGAGACGGTATATCTGGTATAACATACTACAGAGAGACGGTATATCTAGTGCAACATACTACAGAGAGACGGTATATCTAGTGTAACATACTACAGAGAGACGGTATATCTAGTGTAACATACTACAGAGAGACGGTATATCTAGTATAACATACTACATAGAGACAGTATATCTAGTATAACATACTACAGAGACGGTATATCTAGTATAACATACAACATAGAGACAGTATATCTGGTATAACATACTACAGAGACGGTATATCTAGTATAACATACAACATAGAGACAGTATATCTGGTATAACATACTACAGAGATGGTATATCTAGTATAACATACAACATAGAGACAGTATATCTGGTATAACATACTACAGAGAGACAGTATATCTATTATAACATACTACAGAGAGACAGTATATCTAGTGTAACATACTACAGAGAGACGGTATATCTAGTGTAACATACTACAGAGAGACGGTATATCTAGTATAACATACTACAGAGAGACGGTATATCTGGTATAACATACTACAGAGAGACGGTATATCTAGTGTAACATACTACAGAGAGACGGTATATCTAGTGTAACATACAACATAGAGACAGTATATCTGGTATAACATACTACAGAGAGACGGTATATCTAGTGTAACATACTACAGAGAGACAGTATATCTGGTATAACATACTACAGAGAGACGGTATATCTAGTATAACATACTACAGAGAGACGGTATATCTAGTATAACATACTACAGAGAGACGGTATATCTAGTATAACATACTACAGAGACGGTATATCTAGTATAACATACAACATAGAGACAGTATATCTGGTATAACATACTACAGAGAGACAGTATATCTGGTATAACATACAACATAGAGACAGTATATCTAGTATAACATACTACAGAGAGACAGTATATCTAGTATAACATACTACAGAGAGACGGTATATCTAGTGTAACATACTACAGAGAGACGGTATATCTAGTATAACATACTACATAGAGACGGTATATCTGGTATAACATACTACAGAGAGACGGTATATCTAGTGCAACATACTACAGAGAGACGGTATATCTAGTGTAACATACTACAGAGAGACGGTATATCTAGTGTAACATACTACAGAGAGACGGTATATCTAGTATAACATACTACATAGAGACAGTATATCTGGTATAACATACTACAGAGACGGTATATCTAGTATAACATACAACATAGAGACAGTATATCTGGTATAACATACTACAGAGACGGTATATCTAGTATAACATACAACATAGAGACAGTATATCTGGTATAACATACTACAGAGATGGTATATCTAGTATAACATACAACATAGAGACAGTATATCTGGTATAACATACTACAGAGACGGTATATCTAGTATAACATACAACATAGAGACAGTATATCTGGTATAACATACAACATAGAGACAGTATATCTAGTATAACATACTACAGAGAGACAGTATATCTATTATAACATACTACAGAGAGACAGTATATCTAGTGTAACATACTACAGAGAGACGGTATATCTAGTATAACATACTACAGAGAGACGGTATATCTGGTATAACATACTACAGAGAGACGGTATATCTAGTGTAACATACTACAGAGAGACAGTATATCTGGTGTAACATACTACAGAGAGACAGTATATCTGGTGTAACATACTACAGAGAGACGGTATATCTAGTATAACATACTACATAGAGACAGTATATCTGGTATAACATACTACAGAGACGGTATACCTAGTATAACATACAACATAGAGACAGTATATCTGGTATAACATACTACAGAGATGGTATATCTAGTATAACATACAACATAGAGACAGTATATCTGGTATAACATACTACAGAGACGGTATATCTAGTATAACATACAACATAGAGACAGTATATCTGGTATAACATACTACAGAGATGGTATATCTAGTATAACATACAACATAGAGACAGTATATCTGGTATAACATACTACAGAGACGGTATATCTAGTATAACATACAGCATAGAGACAGTATATCTGGTATAACATACTACAGAGACGGTATATCTAGTATAACATACAACATAGAGACAGTATATCTGGTATAACATACTACAGAGACGGTATATCTAGTATAACATACAACATAGAGACAGTATATCTAGTATAACATACTACAGAGACGGTATATCTAGTATAACATACTACAGAGACGGTATATATAGTATAACATACTACAGAGAGACAGTATATCTAGTATAACATACTACAGAGAGACGGTATATCTAGTATAACATACTGCAGACAGACAGTATATCTAGTATAACATACTACATAGAGACAGTATATCTGGTATAACATACTACAG
This sequence comes from Oncorhynchus nerka, assembly GCF_034236695.1. Lineage (NCBI taxonomy): Eukaryota > Metazoa > Chordata > Actinopteri > Salmoniformes > Salmonidae > Oncorhynchus > Oncorhynchus nerka. The sequence goes on from NC_088396.1 coordinate 22,388,952, forward strand.
AGACGGTATATCTGGTATAACATACTACAGAGAGACAGTATATCTGGTGTAACATACTACAGAGAGACAGTATATATAGTATAGCATACAACATAGAGACAGTATATCTGGTATAACATACTACAGAGAGACGGTATATCTAGTATAACATACTACAGAGAGACAGTATATCTGGTATAACATACTACAGAGACGGTATATCTGGTATAACATACTACAGAGAGACAGTATATATAGTATAACATACTACAGAGAGACAGTATATATAGTATAACATACTACAGAGAGACAGTATATATAGTATAGCATACTACAGAGAGACAGTATATATAGTATAGCATACTACAGAGAGACAGTATATATAGTATAGCATACTACAGAGAGACAGTATATATAGTATAGCATACTACAGAGAGACGGTATATCTGGTATAACATACTACATAGAGACAGTATATATAGTATAACATACTACAGAGAGACAGTATATATAGTATAACATACTACAGAGAGACACATACTACATAGAGACAGTATATCTAGTATAACATACTACATAGAGACAGTATATATAGTATAACATACTACAGAGAGACAGTATATATAGTATAACATACTACAGAGAGACAGTATATCTAGTATAACATACTACAGAGAGACAGTATATATAGTATAACATACTACAGAGAGACAGTATATATAGTATAACATACTACAGAGAGACAGTATATATAGTATAACATACTACTTAGAGACAGTATATATAGTATAACATACTACAGAGAGACAGTATATATAGTATAGCATACTACAGAGAGACGGTATATATAGTATAGCATACTACAGAGAGACAGTATATATAGTATAGCATACTACAGAGAGACAGTATATATAGTATAACATACTACAGAGAGACAGTATATATAGTATAACATACTACAGAGAGACAGTATATCTGGTATAACATACTACATAGAGACAGTATATCTAGTATAACATACTACAGAGAGACCGTATATATAGTATAGCATACTACAGAGAGACAGTATATATAGTATAACATACTACAGAGAGACAGTATATATAGTATAGCATACTACAGAGAGACAGTATATATAGTATAACATACTACAGAGAGACAGTATATATAGTATAACATACTACAGAGAGACAGTATATATAGTATAACATACTACAGAGAGACAGTATATATAGTATAACATACTACAGAGAGACAGTATATCTGGTATAACATACTACAGAGAGACGGTATATCTAGTGTAACATACTACAGAGAGACGGTATATCTAGTGTAACATACAACATAGAGACAGTATATCTGGTATAACATACTACAGAGAGACGGTATATCTAGTATAACATACTACAGAGAGACGGTATATCTAGTATAACATACTACAGAGAGACGGTATATCTAGTATAACATACTACAGAGACGGTATATCTAGTATAACATACAACATAGAGACAGTATATCTGGTATAACATACTACAGAGAGACAGTATATCTGGTATAACATACAACATAGAGACAGTATATCTAGTATAACATACTACAGAGAGACAGTATATCTAGTATAACATACTACAGAGAGACGGTATATCTAGTGTAACATACTACAGAGAGACGGTATATCTAGTATAACATACTACAGAGAGACGGTATATCTGGTATAACATACTACAGAGAGACGGTATATCTAGTGCAACATACTACAGAGAGACGGTATATCTAGTGTAACATACTACAGAGAGACGGTATATCTAGTGTAACATACTACAGAGAGACGGTATATCTAGTATAACATACTACATAGAGACAGTATATCTGGTATAACATACTACAGAGACGGTATATCTAGTATAACATACAACATAGAGACAGTATATCTGGTATAACATACTACAGAGACGGTATATCTAGTATAACATACAACATAGAGACAGTATATCTGGTATAACATACTACAGAGATGGTATATCTAGTATAACATACAACATAGAGACAGTATATCTGGTATAACATACTACAGAGACGGTATATCTAGTATAACATACAACATAGAGACAGTATATCTGGTATAACATACAACATAGAGACAGTATATCTAGTATAACATACTACAGAGAGACAGTATATCTATTATAACATACTACAGAGAGACAGTATATCTAGTGTAACATACTACAGAGAGACGGTATATCTAGTATAACATACTACAGAGAGACGGTATATCTGGTATAACATACTACAGAGAGACGGTATATCTAGTGTAACATACTACAGAGAGATGGTATATCTGGTGTAACATACTACAGAGAGACAGTATATCTGGTGTAACATACTACAGAGAGACGGTATATCTAGTATAACATACTACATAGAGACAGTATATCTGGTATAACATACTACAGAGACGGTATACCTAGTATAACATACAACATAGAGACAGTATATCTGGTATAACATACTACAGAGATGGTATATCTAGTATAACATACAACATAGAGACAGTATATCTGGTATAACATACTACAGAGACGGTATATCTAGTATAACATACAACATAGAGACAGTATATCTGGTATAACATACTACAGAGACGGTATATCTAGTATAACATACAACATAGAGACAGTATATCTGGTATAACATACTACAGAGACGGTATATCTAGTATAACATACAACATAGAGACAGTATATCTAGTATAACATACTACAGAGACGGTATATCTAGTATAACATACTACAGAGACGGTATATCTAGTATAACATACAACATAGAGACAGTATATCTGGTATAACATACTACAGAGAGACAGTATATCTAGTATAACATACTACAGAGAGACGGTATATCTAGTATAACATACTGCAGACAGACAGTATATCTAGTATAACATACTACATAGAGACAGTATATCTGGTATAACATACTACAGAGACGGTATATCTGGTATAACATACTACAGAGAGACAGTATATCTGGTGTAACATACTACAGAGAGACAGTATATATAGTATAGCATACAACATAGAGACAGTATATCTGGTATAACATACTACAGAGAGACGGTATATCTAGTATAACATACTACAGAGAGACAGTATATCTGGTATAACATACTACAGAGACGGTATATCTGGTATAACATACTACAGAGAGACAGTATATATAGTATAACATACTACAGAGAGACAGTATATATAGTATAACATACTACAGAGAGACAGTATATATAGTATAGCATACTACAGAGAGACAGTATATATAGTATAGCATACTACAGAGAGACAGTATATATAGTATAGCATACTACAGAGAGACAGTATATATAGTATAGCATACTACAGAGAGACGGTATATCTGGTATAACATACTACATAGAGACAGTATATATAGTATAACATACTACAGAGAGACAGTATATATAGTATAACATACTACAGAGAGACACATACTACATAGAGACAGTATATCTAATATAACATACTACATAGAGACAGTATATATAGTATAACATACTACAGAGAGACAGTATATATAGTATAACATACTACAGAGAGACAGTATATCTAGTATAACATACTACAGAGAGACAGTATATATAGTATAACATACTACAGAGAGACAGTATATATAGTATAACATACTACAGAGAGACAGTATATATAGTATAACATACTACTTAGAGACAGTATATATAGTATAACATACTACAGAGAGACAGTATATATAGTATAGCATACTACAGAGAGACGGTATATATAGTATAGCATACTACAGAGAGACAGTATATATAGTATAGCATACTACAGAGAGACAGTATATATAGTATAACATACTACAGAGAGACAGTATATATAGTATAACATACTACAGAGAGACAGTATATCTGGTATAACATACTACATAGAGACAGTATATCTAGTATAACATACTACAGAGAGACCGTATATATAGTATAGCATACTACAGAGAGACAGTATATATAGTATAACATACTACAGAGAGACAGTATATATAGTATAGCATACTACAGAGAGACAGTATATATAGTATAACATACTACAGAGAGACAGTATATATAGTATAACATACTACAGAGAGACAGTATATATAGTATAACATACTACAGAGAGACAGTATATATAGTATAACATACTACAGAGAGACAGTATATCTGGTATAACATACTACAGAGAGACGGTATATCTAGTGTAACATACTACAGAGAGACGGTATATCTAGTGTAACATACAACATAGAGACAGTATATCTGGTATAACATACTACAGAGAGACGGTATATCTAGTATAACATACTACAGAGAGACGGTATATCTAGTATAACATACTACAGAGAGACGGTATATCTAGTATAACATACTACAGAGACGGTATATCTAGTATAACATACAACATAGAGACAGTATATCTGGTATAACATACTACAGAGAGACAGTATATCTGGTATAACATACAACATAGAGACAGTATATCTAGTATAACATACTACAGAGAGACAGTATATCTAGTATAACATACTACAGAGAGACGGTATATCTAGTGTAACATACTACAGAGAGACGGTATATCTAGTATAACATACTACAGAGAGACGGTATATCTGGTATAACATACTACAGAGAGACGGTATATCTAGTGCAACATACTACAGAGAGACGGTATATCTAGTGTAACATACTACAGAGAGACGGTATATCTAGTGTAACATACTACAGAGAGACGGTATATCTAGTATAACATACTACATAGAGACAGTATATCTGGTATAACATACTACAGAGACGGTATATCTAGTATAACATACAACATAGAGACAGTATATCTGGTATAACATACTACAGAGACGGTATATCTAGTATAACATACAACATAGAGACAGTATATCTGGTATAACATACTACAGAGATGGTATATCTAGTATAACATACAACATAGAGACAGTATATCTGGTATAACATACTACAGAGACGGTATATCTAGTATAACATACAACATAGAGACAGTATATCTGGTATAACATACAACATAGAGACAGTATATCTAGTATAACATACTACAGAGAGACAGTATATCTATTATAACATACTACAGAGAGACAGTATATCTAGTGTAACATACTACAGAGAGACGGTATATCTAGTATAACATACTACAGAGAGACGGTATATCTGGTATAACATACTACAGAGAGACGGTATATCTAGTGTAACATACTACAGAGAGACGGTATATATAGTATAACATACTACAGAGAGACAGTATATATAGTATAGCATACTACAGAGAGACAGTATATATAGTATAACATACTACAGAGAGACGGTATATCTAGTATAACATACTACAGAGAGACGGTATATATAGTATAGCATACTCTATAGGGGAGAAACAGACAATCATAAACAGTGAGAGAGAGACAATATGTTGTTATATATTTCTACTTCTATGCTGATCTGATGCTCTGTCTCTCCCTCCTCTCTTTCTCTCTCACTCCTTTCTTTCTCTCTCCCTCCTCTCTTTCTCTCTCCCTCCTTTCTTTCTCTCTCCCTCCTCTCTTTCCCTCCTCTCTCCCTCTTTTTGAATTGGCTGTGTGTCACATGGGCTTCTGCATGGGCTTTTGTATTCTCGTCCCTACGGGGGGTTGTGTGTGTGTGTTCTGGAAAAAACACCCTGACTGGCATTGGATGACACCTGACCTCAGTGTGTGTGTGTGTGTGTGTGGGGGGGGGGGGGGGGGGGGGGGTATTTTAAGGCTTAACAGTTTGGGGTGCTATGACTCTCACAAGTCACCATAGATGGAGAGAGAGAGAGAGAGAGAGAGAGAGAGAGAGAGAGAGAGAGAGAGAGAGAGAGATATTAGGTGGGAAGCGTCACTTGCTAATCTCTAATAAGCTGTTTATGTTTATGGACCCAAACCAGTCTCATTGGGAGTGACACTACAAAAATAATGTTGATAATTGCATTTAGAGTACGACAACATTCATTTTTTTTTACAAACATCCATATTTATTTAACACCACAGTCATTTACCATTCTCTTTCCGCATCACCTTTTTATGGTCCGAATATGTAATTTGCTTTCAAATTGCATTATCATACGAAATAAAACAGAAATGTGATGAAATTCAGATGGATTCACCTGAGTTAATGGAATATGGGTTTAAGAGCGAACTAATTATGTGGCTTTGGCAGGGAGTGAATGTATTTCTTTGGAAGGGTCTGATTTTAAATGTAAACATTAATGGCCTCCTTGATTAGCATTAGAATAGTCGTCATTGTCCTGAGCACGCTACCTCGTATTGGATACCACGTCTACCCTCTCTCTGCTCTCGTAAAACACACACACACACATACACAGCTTTAATACACTGATTACCTACCTTATCTACCACCGCCAACCCTTTGGCCACTCTGTCTAATGTTTTGTTAATCCAAAAGATGCCTCTTTCCAATTTAATTACACAGAATTGGGGGGCCTGTGTTATTTTTCAGCATGCACATGCCTTCTAAAAAGCAGAAAAAGTGAAGTAAAGAACAAATGTAGGTAACAGCAGTCTGAGGAGCAGTTCAGTGAGAGTGCTCTGTCTTTATCTCTCTCTCTACATGGCAGTCTGAGAGGTTCTGGTGGGAAGACTAATGAAACAGGAAGAAGAAGGACAGAGTAAAGAAAGAAAGTCTGAAGTGGAGAAAGAAGAGGAGGAGAGGGGGAACGAGGTAAAGGGCAGGTGAAGGAGGGAGGCTTTGAATCACTCCGGCCTTCCTGGAAGCATGACCTCATTTAGAATTCTGGGAGGGTGAAGGACCCGGACCGTCATGCTGAAATGGCGCTCACACACACACTCACTCACTCACTCACTCACTCACTCACTCACTCACTCACTCACTCACTCACTCACTTACTCTCTCACTCACTCACTCACACACTCACTCACTCACTCACTCACTCACTCACTCACACACACACACACTCACTCACTCACTCACTCACTCACTCACTCACCACTCACTCACAGACACTCTCTCTCACACACACACACACACACACACACACACACACACTCACACACTTACATTCGTCTCCTCTCCACTTAGAGTAGAGGCAGAAAAGAAAAACAACCATCACTCTAAGTTTGGTTCGAGAGATGTTCATTTAAAGCCTGGATGCTCTAAAGAGCCAGGGGCTAGAGTTCTACCCAAGCCTAGGGCAGGATGGATGTAGTGGGCACAGGGGTTAAGGATAATTAAAAATGTTTAGAATTGTGAGCCTGGATGCTTTATATTTTGAGTCCAGAATGTGTCAAATCTAATTTGCACCATGTTTTGTGAGATAGAGGGCCACAGGCTGTCTGGGATGTGAGTGTGTGCCTTTGTGTGTGTGTGTGTGTTCGCCCTTGCACGCCTGTGTGTGTGTGCGCTTGCCTGCCTTCCTGCATGTGTGTCCATGAGGAATAGTTTCAGAACATTCAAGCGTTGCTAGCATGATTACTGATTGCTCTGCAGACAAAAAAAGATGATTGATTTTCTCTTGGTGTGTGTGCTTGGTACATACAGTATGTGCATTTGCATATGTGTGTGTGTGAGTGTGTGTGTGTGCATGTGTGTGCGCTAGTGTGTGTGGGTGTGCGCTAGTGTGTGTGTGTGTGTGTGTGTGTGTGTGTGTGTGTGTGTGTGTGTGTGTGTGCGTGCGTGCGTGCGTGCGTGCGTGCGTGCGTGCGTGCGTGCGTGCGTGCGTGCGTGCGTGCGTGCGTGTGTGTGTGTAGGAGTGAAGGTCTGGATTAATGTTAGATGATCTATTATCTGGCTAATGAGATTAGTGATATGAGCGAGGGAGGAGAGAGAGAGGGATTAGAGGAGGGGGGAGGTGAGGATTAGAGGAGTAGAGGGAGGGATTAACCCTACGCTAAAATATTTCTTCATTTATCAGAAACACCCCTGAGTCCAATCCCTATCCTCTACACTTTCAGTTCCATCCTTCTCATCTCTTCCCCCTTCTCTCTCAACTACCATTCTCTCCTCCTTTGTTTGTTTTGTTCTACAAATCAAATCAAATGTTATTGTTTGCATACAGATGTTTAGCAGATGAAGGACCTCCAGGCTCTGATCAGGCCCTACACCCAAACAAGGGCACTGCGTTCATCCACCTCTGGCCTGCTCGCCTCCCTACCACTGAGGAAGTACAGTTCCCGCTCAGCCCAGTCAAAACTGTTCGCTGCTCTGGCCCCCCAATGGTGGAACAAACTCCCTCACGACGCCAGGACAGCGGAGTCAATCACCACCTTCCGGAGACACCTGAAACCCCACCTCTTTAAGGAATACCTAGGATAGGATAAAGTAATCCTTCTCACCCCCCTTAAAAGACCTAGATGCACTATTGTAAAGTGGCTGTTCCACTGGATGTCATAAGGTGAAAGCACCAATTTGTAAGTCGCTCTGGATAAGAGCGTCTGCTAAATGACTTAAATGTATGTTATTGCGGGTGTAGCGAAATGCTTGTGTTCCTAGCTCCAACAGTGCAGTAATATCTAACAATACACATCAATACATACAAATACATACAGTGGCAAGAAAAAGTATGTGAACCCTTTGGAAATACCTGGATTTCTGCAAAATAATTGTCATACAATTTCATCTGATCTTCATCTAGGTCACAACAATAGACAAACACAGTCTGCTTAAACTAATAACACACAAACAATTATACATATTCATGTCTTTATTGAACACACCGTGTAAACATTCACAGTGCAGGGTGGAAGAAGTATATGAACCCTTGGATTTAATAACTGGTTGACCCTCCTTTGGCAGCAATAACCTCAACCAAACATTTTCTGTAGTTGCAGATAAGACCTGCACAATGGTCAGGAGGATTTTTGAACCATTCCTCTTTACAAAACTGTTTCAGTTCAGCAATATTCTTGGGATGTCTGGTGTGAACTGCTCTCTTGAGGTCATGCCACAACATCTCAATTGGTTTGAGGTCAGGACTCTGACTGGGCCACTCTAGAAGGTGTATTTTCTTCTGTTGAAGCCATTCTGTTGTTGATTTACTTCTGTGTTTTGGGTCGTTGTCCTGTTGCATCACCCAACTTCTGTTGAGCTTCAATTGGGGACAGATAGCCTTACATTCTCTTGCAAAATGTCTTGATTAACTTAGGAATTTGGTTTTCCATTGATGATAGTCCAGGCCCTGAGGCAGCAAAGCAGCCCCAAACCATGATCCCTCCACCATACTTTACAGTTGGGATGAGGTTTTGATGTTGGTGTGTTGTGCCTTTTTTTCTCCACACATAGTGTTGTGTGTTCCTTCTAGACAACTCAACTGTGGTTTCATCTGTCCACAGAATATTTTGCCAGTAGCACTGTGTGTAACGATCTTCTTCATCTGAGGAACAGTAAAGATCGGACCAAAACGCAGCGTTGTAAGTGTCCATGTTAATTTAATATAACTGAACACGAAATACAAAATAACCAAGTGAAACAACGAAAATCGAAACAGTCCTGAAAGGTGACACAACACAAAACAGGAAGCAACTACCCACAAACACCAGGTTGGAACAGGCTACCTAAGTATGGTTCTCAATCAGAGACAACGATAGACATCTGCCTCTGATTGGGAACCATACCAGGCCAAACACATAGAAAACATAGAAAAACAACATAGAATGCCCACCCCAACTCACGCCCCGACCAAACCAAAAATGAGACAATTAAAAAAGGACCCCCCCCCTAAAGGTGCGGACTCCGGCCGCAAAACCTAAACCCATATGGGAGGGTCTGAGTGGGCATCTATCCGCGGTGGCGACTCTGGCGCGGGACGTGGACCCCACTCCACCTTAGTCTTGGCCCACTTAGGTGACCCTCGCCGCCGACCCCGGACTGGGGAGTGGGCCCCGAATAGGAGGGCGACTCTGGCGGCGCATGACAGGAGGGAGACTCTGGCGGCGCCGGACAGGCGGGAGACTCTGGCGGCTCCGGACTGACGGGCGGCTCTGGCGGCTCCGAACTGACGGCGGCTCTGGTGGCTCCGGACTGACGGCGACTCTGGCGGCTCCGGACTGGCGGGCAGCTCTGGTGGCTCCGGACTGACGGCGGCTCTGGCGGCACCGGACTGACGGGCGTCTCTGGCGGCTCCGGACTGATGGGCGGCTGTGGCGGCTCCGGACAGGAGGGAGACTCTGGAGGGTCCGGACTGGAGGGAGACTCTGGAAGGAGAAGACGCAGAGACAGCCTGGTGAGTTGGGCTGCCACAGGGCCCACCAGGCTGGGGAGACCTACAGGGGGCCTGGTGCGTAGAGGAGGCACCGGATAAACGGGCTGTGGGGGAGCACTGGAGCTCTGGTGCGCAGCCTTGGCACCACTCCGCCAGGCTGAATGCCCACTTTAGCCTGGCCCCTCCAGAGTGCGGAGCGCAGGCATAAGACGAACAGCACCCTCCCAGCGCCAGGAGACACGGTACGCAGAGCCGGCACAGGATACCCTGGGCCGAAACGGGCACCGGAGACCAAACACGCTGGGCTGGCACAATCCGCCATGGCTGGATGTCTACTCTCGCATGGCACTTGCGGGGGGCTGGCCTATCGCGCTCCGGGCTATGAGCGCGCACTGGCGACACCTTGCGCTTCACCGCATAACACGGTGCCTGACCAGTACTACGCTGAGTTGGCTCAGATGTTAGCATGTTCCAGAGATTTCTGTAAGTCTTTAGCTGACACTCTAGGAGTCTTCTTAACCTAATTGAGCATTCTGCACTGTGATCTTGCAGTCATCGTTGCAGGACGGCCACTCAGGGAGAGTAGAGTCAGTACTGAACTTTCTCCATTTATAGACAATTTGTCTTACTGTGAACTTGGGTGAACATCAAGGCTTTTAGAGATACTTTTGTAACCCTTTCCAGCTTTACGCAAGTCAACAATTCTTAATATTAGGTCTTCTGAGATCTCTTTTGTCCGAGGCATGGTTCACATCAGGCAATGCCTCTTGTGAATAGCAAACTCAAATTTTGTGAGTGTTTTTTATAGGGCTAGGCAGCTCTAACCAACATTTGATTGATTGGACTCCAGGTTAGCTGACTCTTGACTCCAATTATCTTTTGGAGAAGCCATTAGCCTATGGGGTTCACATGCTTTTTCAGACCTACACTGTGAATGTTTAAATTATGTATTCAATATATATTTTTTAAATACAATAATTTGTTTGTTATTAGTTTAAGCACACTGTGTTTGTCTACTGTTGTAACTTAGATGAAGATCAGATCACATTTTAGGACCGATTTATGCAGAAATCCAGGTAATTCCAAAGGGTTCACATACTTTTTCTTGGCACTGTACATTTCTGTCTTCTCTCGCTTCTGCTTCTCTTTCCTCTCTGTCCTCATACTCTACATTCTAAGTTCATGCTTGTACTCCTCCCTTTTCTCTCCTTCCCTATCTTCCTTTCTTCCCCTATCTCATTCTATCCCTTTTTCCTCCTGTCTATCTTGTCACCCTTGGTGGTACAGTAGGCCTACAGTGTTGGGAGCTATAGCAAGGCAAACAGCTCTAATGATAAGGGCTGCAAAGTGCATCATTGCTAACAAGGCCTAAGTGCCAAAGTGGTTAACTAGGAAACCATCTCCCTCCCCCTATCCTCCTTCCTGTGTGTCACTCCACCTCCCTCTTTCTCTCTCTTTTTCCTTGTCACTCCACCTCTATTCCATTACGTCCATCTCTCACCTCTCCATATATCTCTCCCTCCTTTTTCTCTCTCTATTTGCTTCTCTCTATCTCCTTCTCTCTGCCTCTCCCTCTCTCTCTCCCTCTGCCTCTCTATCTCCCTCTCCCTCTGCCTCTCTCTCTGCATCTCCCCCTGTGTTTGTGGAGCATGTCTGATAGCCATTAGCGCTACACCTTTATTACTGCAGTAATGACTGACTGTGAGCCTTAATTAGAGATGTGTTAGAGAGTTAGAGCTTACTGTATCTCCTCCCGTCACCCCCCTCCGCCTCTGCCCCTCCTACCCCTTCTCAAGTCACACCGTGGAGCCGTTTCTGTGAATCCCATCATCGTGGCGACACCATTAGCAGAGGCGCTCTAAGTGTTCCGTCTGCCGACTGTTAAAACCATTCCACTCATTACAGGCCAATCAGAGGGGAAGGTGTTACGGCTAATTGATAAAGCCCAACAATGCCCAGGAAAATCTTGCTCTATAATTGCTCCTGGAGTGAAAAATAAAAAGGAAATAGAAGAAGAAGAAGAAACCTGACTCCTATATGGTAATAATCTGTCATGTATGATAAGAGGATGAGATGATCTGGAAGGCCTGTGTGGGACACAGTGTGAAGACTCTCTCTGTTGGAAGAGGTAAAGGTACTAGGTAATCCAGGGTAATAGCATTATGGACACACTGTTTCCCCCAAAGACCAAAGCTTATCCTTCACTGTTGGCTGTGAGATTGACATAGGCCTCCATGGGCCTCGCTCTCTCTCCCACACTCTCTCTCTCTCTCTCTCTCCCACTCTCTCTCTCTCTCTCTCTCTCTCTCTCTCTCTCTCTCCCACACTCTCGTTCACTCTCTATCTCTCTTTTTCTCGCTCTATGAATAAGGTAAGCTTGATATTGCTGTAAATGTTGTTCCCTAGCAAAAGTGACGACTCCACATATTGCTATATGCTCACATTTGTTCAATTATATATAGAGATATTTTTTGAAATCCTGTGCAGTCTCACTTTGCTGATGTATGGGATTTGACAATCTTTCCTCCACACAAACCCTCAAGGAAAGTGAAGAAAACAGGACCAATCATACGATTACAACTCATCATAGCCACCACATGCATGGTGTTAGTTATCTATACACCCTGTGTTTCATTTAAGATCTAAGAGCACCACTCTTACAATGTCGTCTGATGGGATGGGATTTGAGTGTTGTGCTTGCGTGTGTGTTTTAGATGTTAAGCCCCCCTCTCTCTGTGAACTGTGTCTCTAGTGAAGGGGTTGGTTGCCTGTGGGTATTTCTGTCAGTCAGAGACCTGACCTGTGTGACCCCTCTCTGCTTGTACATCATTTCCTATCTCCTCTCTTCAGTCTTTTAGGCCTGACCCTACTACTTTCCACGTACTCCATCTCTTTCTCTCTTAACCCTTTTCTCTTTCTGGCCCCACTCTACTCATCCTACTACAATCCCCTTTTTTTACTCCCCTTCCTCATGACCACTTTCTGTCCCTCTTTCTGTCGTTTTGTCCTGTCAGTGCTGTTAACTCTTTTTTTCCTTGTGCCTTTTCTACTTCTCTGTTTGTTCTTCTCTCTGTTTTTTGTCTTTAAAAAAAAACAGACAATTGACGTTGGATACAGTGGGGAGAACAAGTATTTGATACACTGCCGATTTTGCAGGTTTTCCTACTTACAAAGCATGTAGAGGTCTGTAATTTTTTATCATAGGTAAAGACGAAATCTAAAACAAAAATCCAGAAAATCACATTGTATGATTTTTAAGTAATTCATTTGCATTTTATTGCATGACATAAGTATTTGATACATCAGAAAAGCAGAACTTAATATTCGGGTTTCGGGGCTGTCGCTGGGCAATACAGACTTTCAGCTCCCTCCAAAGACTTTCTATTGGGTTCAGGTCTGGAGACTGGCTAGGTCACTCCAGGACCTTGAGATGCTTCTTACGGAGCCACTCCTTAGTTGCCCTGGCTGTGTGTTTCGGGTTGTTGTCATGCTGGAAGACCCAGCCACAACCCATCTTCAATGCTCTTACTGAGGGAAGGAGGTTGTTGGCCAAGATCTCGCGATACATGGCCCCATCCATCCTCCCCTCAATACGGTGCAGTCGTCCTGTCCCCTTTGCAGAAAAGCATCCCCAAAGAATGATGTTTCCACCTCCATGCTTCACGGTTGGGATGGTGTTCCTGGGGTTGTACTCATCCTTCTTCTTCCTCCAAACACAGCGAGTGGAGTTTAGACCAAAAAGCTCTATTTTTGTCTCATCAGACCACATGACCTTCTCCCATTCCTCCTCTGGATCATCCAGATGGTCATTGGCAAACTTCAGACTGGCCTGAACATGCGCTGGCTTGAGCAGGGGAACCTTGCGTGCGCTGCAGGATTTTAATCCATGATGGCGTAGTGTATTACTAATGGTTTTCTTTGAGACTGTGGTCCCAGCTCTCTTCATGTCATTGACCAGGTCCTGCCGTGTAGTTCTGGGCTGATCCCTCACCTTCCTCATGATCCTTGATGCCCCACGAGTTGAGATCTTGCATGGAGCCCCAGACCGAGGGTGATTGACCGTCATCTTGAACTTCTTCCATTTTCTAATAATTGCGCCAACCGTTGTTGCCTTCTCACCAAGCTGCTTGCCTATTGTCCTGTAGCCCATCCCAGCCTTGTGCAGGTCTCCAATTTAACCCTGATGTCCTTACACAGCTCTCTGGTCTTGGCCATTGTGGAGAGGTTGGAGTCTGTTTGATTGAGTGTGTGGACAGGTGTCTTTTATACAGGTAACGAGTTCAAACAGGTGCAGTTAATACAGGTAATGAGTGGAGAACAGGAGGGATTCTTAAAGAAAAAGTAACAGGTCTGTGAGAGCCGGAATTCTTACTGGTTGCTAGGTGATCAAATACTTATGTCATGCAATAAAATGCTAATGAATTACTTAAAAATCATACAATGTGATTTTCTGGATTTTTGTTTTAGATTCCGTCTCTCACAGTTGAAGTGTACCTATGATTAAAAAAATACAGACCTCTACATGCTTTGTAAGTAGGGAAACCTGCAAAATCGGCAGTGTATCAAATACTTGTTCTCCCCACTGTATATGGTAAGTCATGGTAAATGTGATCAAGCTGTGTATTAGTGGCTATATTCTTCTTAAGGCACAAAGGACCTCTGACCTAGAACTTCTCAGTGGTTTGAGCTGAATATACAAATACAGAAATACCTTATTTACATAAGTATTCAGACCCTTTGCTATGAGACAAAATTGAGCTCAGGTGCATCCTGTTTCCATTGATCATCCTTGAGATGTTTCTACAACTTGATTGGAGTCCACCTGTGGTAAATTCAGTTGATTGGACATGATTTGGAAAAGCACACACCGGTCTTTATAACGTCCCACAGTTGACAGTGCATGTCAGAGCAATAACCAAGCCATGAGGTCAAAGGAATTGTCAGGATTGTGTCGAAGAACAGATCTGGGGAAGGGTACCAAAACATTTCTGCAGCAACGAAAGTCCCCAAGAACACAGTGGCCTCCATCATTCTTACATGGAAGAAGTTTTGAACTGCTGGTGCCTGGCCAAACTGAAGAAAATTGGGGTAGTTGGGCCTTGGTCAGGGAGGTGAACAAGAACCTGATGGTCACTCTGACTGAGCTCTAGAGTTCCTCTGTGGAGATGGGAGAACCTTCCAGAAGGACAACCATCTCTGCAGCACTCTACCAATCAGGCCTTTATAGTAGAGTGGCCAGACGGAAGCCACTCCTCAGTAAAAGGCACTTGACAGGCCACTTGGAGTTTTCCAAAAGGCACCAAAAGGACTCACAGACCATGAGAAACAAGATTATCTGGTCTGATGAAACCAAAGTGGAACTATTTGGCCTGAATGTCAAGCGTCACGTCTGGAGGAAACCAGGCACCAGTCATCACCTGGCCAATAACATCCCTACGGTGAAGCATGGTGATGGCAACATCATGCTGTGGGAATGTTTTTCAGCCCCTGCCGCTGGGAGACTAGTCAGGATCCAGGGAAAGATGAATGGAGAAATGTACAGAGAGATCCTTGATGAAAACCTCCTCCAGAGCGCTCAGGACCTCAGACTGGGGCGAAGGTGGCCTGATTCAGTTTTGCTGTACTGACTGCTCTTGGAAGGACGTCACTTTGTGGAGTTCGATAGTAAAAACTTCCCATAGCGATCACAACGAAAACGAAGAAGTCCAAGGTATTCTCATGAAGGCAATCACTTGACCCAACGGGGTGTTCTAGACACCACTGTAGACACGCACAAATCAGAGAGTTACAAAGGACAATCTGCATCCCAACTGCCTCTGAAAAGGGTGCTTTGGAAAGGATGAGAATGTCTGGTGTATTCAACGTTTTATAGAGGTGTCAAACAGAATGAATAACAGAGCCGTTGGCCTGTTGGTGCCACCATGCTCCACGCCTATTGGCCCTGGTACACTGAGACTAAATCCGATTGCACCTTTCTGGCTATGCAGCCATTTAAAGGCATTGTTATTATTTAATTGTAAAAAAAAATCCCCAATTTTGTGGTATCCAATTGGTAGTAGTTACAGTCTTGTCTCATCGCTGCAACTCCCGTACGGACTCTCGTACGGACTCGGGAGAGGCGAAGGTCGAGAGCCATGCGTCCCCCGAAACACAACCCAACCTACCCAACTTATATTCATCTCTTGGGTCTTGGGTAAATTAACTAAGCATTTGCAGCAGTTTTGAAGTATTAATTTCCCCGGGATGATATTATTGAGCCTCAACAGCTTAAAAAGTTGATTACTGTTTAATTACAGTTTATAACCATTTATAACAACTATCTGCAAAGCACTGTTTTTACATTAACACGCAACATAGACCAAGCCATTGATTGCAAGTGTTTGGCTAGCTTAATTACAGCACTAAACTGGTGACAATGAGAGCTGGGAGTCAGCTGGGAGTCAGCTGGGAGTCCGCTGGGAGTCCGCTGGGAGTCCGCTGGGAGTCAGCTGGGAGTAACCTGGGAGTCCGCTGGGAGTCAGCTGGGAGTCAGCTGGGAGTCAGCACCATATGAGCTTCATGTTGCCTTCACACAGACAGATTTGGCTGATAGATTGGCCTGTTAATAAACATCAGAGACAGGGCCCACACCTGCCAGGGCTGGAATTACATGCTAATAGAGAAGGGGAATCCCAGAGCCCAGAGCCTTAAATGTACTTGCCTCTCTGAATCCTCGCTACTTAATTGAGATTTTGTGTGTGTGTGTGTGTGTGTGTGTGCGTGCGTGCGTGCGTGCGTGCGTGCATGCGTGCGTGTGCGTGTGCATGTGTGCCAGTCTCTATCATGATGCTAGGTGTTACAGCCTGCCTGTCAGAGCCATGTGAAAAGATTTGACATGGGCCCTCAAATCCTCAAAAAGTTCTACAGCTGCACCATTGAGAGTATCTTGACTGGCTGCATCACTACTTGGTATGGCAACACCACTGCCCTCTATCGCATGGCGCTACAGAGGGCAGTGTGGACAGTCCAGTACATCATTATGGCCAAGTTCCCTGCCATCCAGGACCTCTATATCAGGCGGAGTGAAAGGAAGGCCTGGAAAATTGTTAAAAACTCCAGCCACCCAAGCCATAGGCTGTCCTTTCTGGGTCAGCTCGGCAAGTGGTACCGGTGCATCAAGTCTGACACCAACAGGCTCCTGAACAGCTTCTATCCCCAAACCATAAGACTGCAAATAGCTAACAGAATGGCCACAAGGACTATCTGAGTTGATCCTTGTATTTTAATTTATATTTTTTCACTGTCACTTTGCACACTTACAGGACTCTACACACTCACAATGAAACTGCAACACGCATAACATGCACACATATTTATACTGAATCCAACACACAAATACACACACTCACATACAATCATACTTTATGCTGCTCCTACTCTGTTTTTCATATATCCTGATGCCTAGTCACCTTAACCCTATACATACATATCTACCTCTATCATTGCAGTATCCCTGCACATTGTAAATATTGTACTGGAACTGACCCTGTATACAATGCAGTGAGAAAGTAGTCAGACCCCTTGACTTTTTTCCACATTTAGTTACGTTACAGCCTTATTCTAAAATGTATTAAATGTTTTCCCCCCTCATCAATCTACACACAATACCCCATAAAGACATCACAATACCCCATAATGACATCACAATACCCCATAATGACATCACAAAACATCATAATGACAAAGCAAAAATAAGTTATAACATTTTTGCCAATTTATTACAAATAAAAAACTGAAACATCACATTTACATGTATTCAGACGCAATACTTTTTGTTGTACATTACTTTTTGTTTGTACTTTATTGAAGCACCTTTGGCAGCGATTACAGTCACAAGTCTTCTTGTGTATGACGCTACAAGCTTGGCACACCTGCATTTGGGGCTTTTCTCCTATTCTTCTCTGAAATCCTCTCAAGCTCTGTCAGGTTGGGTGGGGAGTGTTGCTGCACAGCTATTTTCAAGTCTCTCCAGAGATGTTCAATCGGGTTCAAGTTCAGGCTCTGGCTGGGCCACTAAAGGACATTCAGAGACTTGTCCTGAAGCCACTCCTGCGTTGTCTTGGCTGTGTGCTTAGGGTCTTGTCCTTTTGAAAGGTGAACCTTTGCCCCAGTCTGAGGTCCTGAGCACTCTGGAGCAGGTTTTCATCAAGGATCTCTCTGTACTCTTTCACTGGATCATCTTTCCCTCGATTCTGACTAGTCTTCCAGCCCCTGTGGCTGAAAAACATCCCCACTGCATGATACTGCCACTCCCATGCTTCACCGTAGGGATGGTATTGGCCAGGTGATGACCGGTGCCTGGTTTCCTCCAGACGTGATGCTTGGCATTCAATCTTGGTTTCATCAGACCAGAGAATCTTGTTTATCATGGTCTGAGAGTCCTTTTGGTGCTTTTTGGCAAACTCCAAGCGGGCTGCCACGTGCCTTTACCATCATACAAGCCTGATTGGTGGAGTACTGTAGAGATGGTTGTCCTTCTGGAAGGTTCCCCCATCTCCACAGAGGAACTCTGGAGGTCAGTCAGAGTGACCATCTGGTTCTTGGTCACCTCCCTGACCAAGGCCCCTCTTCCCCGTTTGCTCAGTTTAGCCAGGCAGCCAGCTCTAGGAAGAGTCTTGGTGGTTCCAAACGTCTTCCGTTTAAGAATGATGGAGGCCACTGTTCTTGGGGACCTTCAATGCTGCAGACATTTTTTTGGTACCCTTCCCCAGATCTGTGCCTCGACATGATTCTGTCTCGGAACTCTTCGGACAATTCCTTCAACCTCATGGCTTGGTTTTTGCTCTGACATGCACTGTTAACTGTGGGACCTTATATAGACAGGTGTGTGCCTTTCCAAATCATATCCAATTAATTTAATTTACTACAGGTTGTCTCCAATCAAGTTGTTGAAACATCTCAAGGATGATTAATGGAAGCAGGATGCACCTGAGCTCAATTTTGAGTCTCATAGCAAAGGATCTGAATACTTACATACATAAGGTTATGATTTTTTTTAATAAATTAGCAAAAATTCTAAAAACCTTTTTTCGCTTTGTCATTATTGGGTATTGTGTGAAGATTGATAAGGGAAAAAAATATTGAATCCATTTTTAGAATAAGGCTGTAAACTAACAAAATGTGGAAAAAGTCAAGGTGTCTGAATACCTTCCGATTGCACTGTACAGCTTCTTACCTTCTAGTGTTCTTCTTATTTCTAATTTAAAGTGTCTTGTGTGTTCTGGTTCTACCTTATGATATTTTTAGTGCCACATTGATATTGATTACTGCATTGTGGGGTTTGGAGTTTGCATGAAAGGCATTTCACTGTACTTGTGCCCATGACATTAAAGCAAGCTGTTTAGGTCTACTGAGAGAGATTTGTCTCTTTATTCTGTAAATAAAGAAACACATCTCACTCCATATAGGTCTGCTAATACACTTGTAGACACTAAACTCTATAAGTGCACTGTGCACGCCTGATGTGGGAACTCTTAATTATATCTTAAAATAAAGGGGTACCAAAATGTAAGCCTCTGCTCTCCACTCCTCAATTCTCTCTTTCTCTATTCTGTCCTCTCCTCCACTCTTCTCTCCCAACTCCTATGTCCTCTCCTCCTCTGCTCTGCTCCCCGCTCTCTCCTTCTCCTCTCTCTCTACCTGTTCTTTCTGTTTGCGGGTGCTTCGGGACCAGCTTTTGTGATCAATGTGAGGCCATATCCATGAGGGAAGCCGCAGGCGGCGCACAGCCAAGTCTCCGCCCCACTCTCCACTGAATATGACACAGCTGCTTTTCAGAACCCAACCGCTCGAGCCCCTTCATCCTGAGAGCAAACAAAAAGTGGCTATTTATTAGAATACTTGTTTTGTATTGTTCAGCGCCACACAACAGACGCTTCATTATGTAAGAAGCAAACCCCTTTCACTGAGAGAAACAATAACTTGAAATTGTCTTTTAGAGTGTATAATAAATGTAATTTATTTTGTCTCTCCCCTCAGTGTGTGTTGAATGGTGGGTTTGGGCACCGGGCACGGATGGCACACACAGCGGTTAGAGTTTAGGGGCGATGGCGGTCTTACAGGAAGCTTTGGTGTGTTTAGGACGGCTTTAGGAGGAGGATGGGGAGAAAATCTATTCCTACTTCACTGACTACGATAGAGGATCAGGGAGACGTGCGTAAGTTTGCATAACCTCAGCTATTTTATGCACAAGGAGGTTGGTTAGTCTATCTTTCCCTTGTCACGTCTTTATTTTCTGGTGGCTGTTGTTGTAATAGATATAGATATAGATATATATTATGCAGAACTGAAATCATTTATGTTTGAAAACTATTAGTGGGTGTGTAACAAGAGTTTTATGACAAGTTGCGATAGTTAAATAGAATAAATGTCAACTTTGGGTTCATCAGTGCATGTGCTCCGTCGTCCCTTAATTCAACGCAGATAAACTATAATACATTGTATTTGTGTGAATAGTTCAATTGAATTGGACGCAAATGCTAGTCTCAATGCTTTGGCGAGTCTTGGAATCAGAGTGCGTAATAAACATCTACCACAATAACGCATATGCTACGCGCTATCACCTCTGCAATTTTGAACCACATGCTATTTGTTGAATTACTGCTAACTGTATTTTGCCTATGTTCTTCAATAAAGAGATAGCTTATGTTGATTGAAACTTGTAATTGTCGTGTTACCTTAACAATTTAACAATTAGGCTATGCCCTCAATTTATTTTAGACAAATATTCCCCCCCATTACTCCCTTTTCTCACAACGTCCCTCTTTTTGTATTATATTTTTTTACCTGAATGGAAAAAACGCACTAGCTACTAGCCTATTTATGGACATTGATGTGGTTGTTTTGCCGGGCACCGGATGCAGATTCGTTCCTTGAACGCACAGTGAGTACACGCTGACCATCAACATGCAGTGGAGGGAGGGCAGGTTAGTGCCATATGGCTCCTTGGGACGTCCATACCCTAAACCCTAACCCCTACCCTTACCCAAACCCTTGTCTTACCCCCTTTTAAAAATTCAACGACTAAGAGGACAGATTTGGGACGTCCCAGGGATACCGTTTAGACTTTGTTGACTTCCCTCCACGGAGGGAGGCAGGTCAACAGATAGAGCAGCTCGCCTGATCTCTGTCGCTGTCGTTTTCACATGATATCCGGGTCGGTTAATTGACTCGTCCAAGTCGTGACTTTAACGATCTTATTTTTGTGCCAGTGCAGCCATTGCCTTTAACTGGGCTATAAAGACAAAAACAGACTATCGATGACCATGCCATGCCCGATAAACAACCATATATAGCATATAGGCTATATCAACTCTTTTTTTTATTGTCACTTGCGCCGAAAACAACAGGTGTAGACTTTACCGTAAAACGCTTACTTATGAGCCGTTTCCCAACAATGCAGAGTTAAAAAGTAAAACATCCTGATACTCTTCACACACATCAGCTGCTACTCTGTTCATTATCTATCCTGATACTCTTCGCACACATCAGCTGCTACTCTGTTCATTATCTATCCTGATACTCTTCACACACATCAGCTGCTACTCTTTTCATTATCTATCCTGATACTCTTCACACACATCCGCTGCTACTCTGTTCATTATCTATCCTGATACTCTTCACACACATCAGCTGCTACTCTGTTCATTATCTATCCTGATACTCTTCACACACATCAGCTGCTACTCTTTTCATTATCTATCCTGATACTCTTCACACACATCCGCTGCTACTCTGTTCATTATCTATCCTGATACTCTTCACACATGCTGCTGATACTACTCTTTTTATTATCTACCCTGATACTCTTCACACACATCCGCTGCTACTCTGTTCATTATCTATCCTGATACTCTTCACACATGCTGCTGATACTCTGTTCATTATCTATCCTGATACTCTTCACACACATCCGCTGCTACTCTGTTCATTATCTATCCTGATACTCTTCACACACATCCTCTGCTACTCTGTTCATTATCTATCCTGATACTCTTCACACACATCCGCTGCTACTCTGTTCATTATCTATCCTGATACTCTTCACACACATCCGCTGCTACTCTGTTCATTATCTATCCTGATACTCTTCACACACATCCGCTGCTACTCTGGTTGTTATCTATCCTGATACTCTTCACACACATCCGCTGCTACTCTGTTCATTATCTATCCTGATACTCTTCACACATGCTGCTGATACTACTCTGTTTATTATCTACCCTGATACTCTTCACACACATCCGCTGCTACTCTGTTCATTATCTATCCTGATACTCTTCACACATGCTGCTGATACTCTGTTCATTATCTATCCTGATACTCTTCACACACATCCGCTGCTACTCTGTTCATTATCTATCCTGATACTCTTCACACACATCCTCTGCTACTCTGTTCATTATCTATCCTGATACTCTTCACACACATCCGCTGCTACTCTGTTCATTATCTATCCTGATACTCTTCACACACATCCGCTGCTACTCTGGTTGTTATCTATCCTGATACTCTTCACACACATCCTCTGCTACTCTGTTCATTATCTATCCTGATACTCTTCACACATGCTGCTGATAGTACTCTGTTCATTATCTATCCTGATACTCTTCACACATGCTGCTGATACTACTCTGTTCATTATCTATCCTGATACTCTTCACACACATCCGCTGCTACTCTGTTTATTATCTATCCTGATACTCTTCACACACATCCGCTGCTACACTGTTCATTATCTATCCTGATACTCTTCACACACATCAGCTGCTACTCTGTTCATTATCTATCCTGATACTCTTCACACACATCCGCTGCTACTTTGTTCATTATCTATCCTGATACTCTTCACACACATCCGCTGCTACTCTGTTTATTATCTATCCTGATACTCTTCACACACATCCGCTGCTACACTGTTCATTATCTATCCTGATACTCTTCACACACATCCGCTGCTACACTGTTCATTATCTATCCTGATACTCTTCACACACATCCGCTGCTACTCTGTTCATTATCTATCCTGATACTCTTCACACATGCTGCTGATACTACTCTGTTTATTATCTATCCTGATTGCCTTGTCACTTTTTCACCTAAAGGTAACAGTGACTAGGCAATCAGAATAGATCATAAACAGAGTAGCAGCAGGTGTGAAGAGTATCAGAATAGATCATAAACAGAGTAGTATCAGCAGCATGTGTGTGAAGAGTATCAGGATAGATAACAACCAGAGTAGCAGCATGTGTGAAGAGTATCAGAATAGATAACAACCAGAGTAGCAGCATGTGTGAAGAGTATCAGCATAGATAACAACCAGAGTAGCAGCATGTGTGAAAAGTATCAGAATAGATAACAACCAGAGTAGCAGCATGTGTGAAGAGTATGAGAATAGATAACAACCAGAGTAGCAGAATGTGTGAAGAGTATCAGCATAGATAACAACCAGAGTAGCAGCATGTGTGAACCTCTGCAGGGTTAAGGTAAGGGTTAATGTTTCCGATAAGATTAAAACATAAATATCAAAACTATGTTCTATCCAGTATTGGAACTTGCAATCTTTGAACTCATAAAGTTCTTACAACTGAAACCTACTTAAAGGTAAGAGCACTCACTGTTGCTCCTAGTGGCCGGTTTCCACTTTCACAGACATGGATGGATGTCGAATATGGACTTGTAATCACAGGTGACCTGGCCAGAGAGAGTGTGTGTGTGTGTGTGTGTGTGTGTGTGTGTGTGTGTGTGTGTGTGTGTGTGTGTGTGTGTGTGTGTGTGTGTGTGTGTGTGTGTGTGTGTGTGTGTGGACATGATTAATTATTCTTGTGGGACCACCAACTGGGGACATTTTATTGGTCCTCACAAGGTCAAATGCTATTTCTGAGGGGTTTAGGGTCAATGTTATAATAGGGTTAGAATTAGGTTTAGGGTTAGGAGCTAGGGTTAAGGTAAGGGTACGGGTTAGGGTTATTGTTAGGGAAAATAGGATTTTGAATGGGACTGAATTCTGTGTCCATAGAAGGTTAGCTGTACAAGATTGTTTTTGTGCATGCGTGCATGTGTGCGTGGTGTGGCTATAAATAGCTATTTCTGTATAGGCTATTGACATTTAGCCTATAGGTCTACATATTTATCACAAAGCAGCATAGACAGACTATAGTCGATACATCGAATTTGTGTGCAGGCTGGTTCAAAATGTGGTGCAGGGTTATCATCACAATGTTACACTATGCCTTCTTGCCCTTCCTCCATCCCATCCCATCCACACACACACACACACACACACACACACACACACACACACACACACACACACACACTTGGGAGAAACGAGTTTGAGTGGCGCCAAATGAACTGTTTTAAACATACAAGTAGCCTGACCTGAAGCCCAATTTTGTTTTGATTGATTACTATCAAATTATAGAAGCGAATTAGGCCCCGAGGATATATGAAAAAAATAACATTTTAATGTTCACACGGTAAAAATTTCAAATCTTCGGATCCCTATGATTACCATTTCCAACCTGCATCCTCCGGATTAAGGCATTTCCCCCGTTGAAATCTGCATATAAAGTAGTGCCAGAGCGCCAGAAAATAACTATAATAACGTGGAAGGGGATGAAAGTAATGACCCTGCTCTAGGGACCGCTGGAAACGGCTCTGTCCTTCTACCTCGATGGCTTCAATTGAAAATTCAGGGGCATTTATGTCAAACGCATGATAGAGCGGCCTAATAGGTAGGCCTAATTTTGGTTAATTTCCTTGGGTAAAGGTGGTAAGTTTAGTCTAAATTCAATGGCTGATGGTCCGCTAAATCCACTCGTTAATCAAAATTAAATTTAAACCAAAAATAAAAATAAAAAATAAATAACGAATATTGTTCTAGGCTGGTTGAGGGGGCTGGATGAGTGGTGTGACCCTTGCCCCCGCGCGTGCACCTGCAGCAACGCGTGTGCAGCGTTTCGCAGACTGCGCACAAAGAAGCGGGGAGAATTCTAAGCTTGAGGCGAGTGATCGAGAATGACAGGGAAAGTAAATATGGCCCAAGATTGGTTGCAGTGCGTTTGCAAAAGCTAATTCCTCGCTGATGACGTTCAACACCGGTTCCACTTTGGTTTCAGGCTGTTTGAATTGTGTCAGATTTTTTGTTGTTGAAAATATAGGCATTTTGAGATTATGTTAAAGAGGATAAAATTATTAGCCTATAATTTTGTAATATTTAAAATAATTATGAGAATAATCTGAAATACAAGTCTAATTATTATAATACCAATAATTTTCTTCATAATGATCACCCTCATCATCATAATTTAGCAAACAATCTCCCTAATGAAATACAAGGTTAGCTACATATGGCTAAATAAAGGAATCAGAAATCATCGAAATTATCCTACATGAAATAAACGTTTTAGTAGGCCTACATGTTCCAGAAACATTTGTCGATATTAATAATAATTATATAGGCCTAGGTAATCAGCCATGATCCACTTTGAACACTCAAAACCATTTGATGCAATTTCATAACGATATGCCCTAGAAAACATTTATCTTTAGTTATTATTAAAGGCACTAATATGTTCAAATATGCTGTTAAAAAACAGGGCATGTTCACACACCTTAGACCAAAAAGAAAAATAATTCGACTCGAGCACATTTGTTCCATATTGTTGGCTATTTTAATGGATCGCAAAACCAACTTCCAGTCAAAATACACATTTTTCAAAAAATATTTTCATACTTTCAGAATATTTTAAATTGCAATAATCATTTAAATCTATTATCTTATAGGCCTTTGAAGTTACAGTATTTCAATGGATTGTTTGTGTAATCACAATTTAAAGATGATGCTATAATGACAAGCCTCTCTCTGAAACATATGGTGGATTGTGTGATTTTCTTATTCATCGACATTATATATTGACCTACATTAGTATAATAACATGGGCCTCTAATATTGTATTATTATAGACTATAATATAGGCCTATTATTATGATGTTACTTACTTGTTATTATTACAATTGTCCTATTATATTCGGCCTAGTAATAATTTAGTTGTAGTGGGCAACAGTTGTGATGTGAAGTCAAAAAAGGGTCTCATATTTATTGCGATTTGATCTGGGAAGAGTGGTATCAGTGCGCTCTCTCTCGGTGGTTTGCGCACGCAAGTGTGTCAGTAGCCCATTCTCGGTGTGTCACAACCCAAAAAATATCTAATCCTCGAGCCATAAACCACGAGACGTGGGTTACGAGGATGTTATTGACCATTGTGAGATCCCTTAACTCTACCGGTCGCAGAGGGATAGATAGGCCTACGCCTGAATGCTCCTCCAGCTCCCGTATTGAAGGATATATGAGCCTAATTAAAAGCAACAAACCACGATACAATGATTAAATCGTTAGCCTCGCGGCGGGGAAGGAATATGTTTTTTTGCCTTTCAATTAGCCGCTGATTGGGTTTTTCAGGGGAGGTCAGCTGTGAAATTTGATGCACGTGCGCGCGATCATGTGCCAGTTGAGATCTGACACCATAACACTCTGCCTTGCCAGTGTAAAATGAAATGAATTTGTTTTATTTTCTGTGTGGATAGGCATAGACCTAAATATATTAACCCCACGTTATTATTGGTTAAAAAGACAGCATTGGAATAGCATGCGTGGTTTTTCCGCATCTTAAAAAATACATCGAATTTTGGTTTACTTTCTATCATCAAGCCTATAAATTGTGTCACATAATTATTCACTTTGGTGCTCATATCTGTTTACAAAATGTTTTTGACTTTGGGTAGCGTAATAACCAGCTGTGAAGTGTATGCTATAGGTTCTTATGGCAACACAAACGCCAATGGGAACACCATGGCGCACGCAAGGCACGCCATGCTGTTCCCCTCCAGCAGACGGCGATGACAGTCTATCTCAAGTCTGCTCCAGTGACTACATTATAACAGCCTCCTTAACAGCTGATTAGAATAAGTAACATGTCTTCCCGCGGTCCAAAACCCCATTAGCTTGTTTGTAGAAGTATGACATCTGATAATGCCACACTTTGACGCACGGCTAGGTTGTGGTTAGTGACGCAAAACAGTGTGCGTGCGTGCGAGCGTGTGTGTGTGTAGGCCTACGCGTGGCCAACATCTACAACAAGCCAACAATCTGTAATTGTCTATTTGGTTCCTTTATATATATTTTTTTCAGACTATACTCACTATTTTACTCAAAATGTATTCAACAGAAGTAGCTTATGAACTACTGACTGTTATAATGTATGTAATTTTGAAAAAATATAGTCCTAGACAGCTAGGTCGTTCAAGACTGAAGTCGAAATGGGATGCCTATCCATGTCCTGAAGACATCGTGGACACATTTTTTATTTTTTTTACCCTATCCCAAACCATAATCATTACCTTAATCATTCGGACCGAGTGCCCAAACTTAACCCTTAACTTTGAAATTTGACGTTTGAAGAAATGGAACGATACCGAGCAGCAGGAGCAACAAAAACACTCGAAATTGGATGAACGTCTAATTCTGCAGTGAGACTGTGAAAGCTTGTTTCAAATGCTTAATGACTATGTGGTTGAATAACTTTTAGGCTAGAAGTCTAGTCTTGAAAGTGGCAAACGGATTTATATGTAATTCCCCGCAATTTTACTCACCATGTAATTTAGCGAGGGTGACCCACCTCTCACCCCCATGCCAGTATGTTCCTCTTTCACTGGTTCTGCGTCACCTGACTGAGCGCCATGCAAATCGCTTTGCTTCTAGAACGCTATTGGCCGCTCGTTGCTCATTTAACCGCTGTCAAGGCGCTTCATATGGCTGCCGCTTTAACTAACTTCTCAACTCCGACAGGGAAAGTGGCTCAAATGCGCCTTCTGTCAGCGTGGATGTGAACCAACAACCGAAGAGGAGATAAAGCATCCACGGGGAGAACATTTCTCTGACACTCTATGTATTGGATTATTAATTAAGTTTGCATTTAATTATTTTTTGTGGTGTAGGATTGTCGTTCCCTCGTGTGCACCTGCTCTGCCGGACTCGCGCGCCGACTGAACCAGACTTTGTTTCATCTGTTGGTTGAAAGTTTGAAAACAAGGTGAATGTATAGCATGATGATGGAGACGGACCTCCAGTCCCCTGGACCCCAAACGAACACACATTTGGGGCAAACGGGGCCGAACAGTGGGTCCAAAGCGAATCAGGACCGGGTGAAGCGTCCGATGAACGCGTTCATGGTGTGGTCCCGCGGGCAGCGGAGAAAGATGGCCCAGGAAAACCCCAAGATGCACAACTCTGAGATCAGCAAGCGGCTGGGAGCCGAGTGGAAGGTCATGTCCGAGGCGGAGAAGAGACCCTTCATCGACGAAGCGAAGCGGTTACGAGCAATGCACATGAAGGAGCACCCGGATTACAAGTACAGACCGAGACGGAAGACCAAGACGCTGCTGAAAAAGGACAAATACTCTCTGGCCGGTGGCCTGCTCTCTGGGGCCGGCGGCGGTGGAATGGGTCTGGGTGTCGGGATGGGTTCATCCGGCGTCGGCCAGAGGTTAGAGAGCACCGGGGGCCACGGGGGCTCCGCCAGCTCAGGCTACGCTCACATGAATGGCTGGGCGAACGGTGCGTACTCGGGGCAGATGGCTGCAGCTGCTGCGGCGGCGGCGATGATGCAAGAGGCGCAGTTAGCTTACAGCCAGCACCCGGGCAGCGGGCATCACCACCACTCACACCACCACCACCACCCGCACAACCCCCAGCCCATGCACCGCTACGACATGTCGGCACTCCAGTACAGCCCCATCTCGAACTCTGAGGGCTACATGAGCGCATCTCCGTCCGGCTATGGCGGGATCCCCTACACGCAGCACCAGAGCTCTGGCGTCTCCTCCTCGGCTGCCATGGGCACGTTAGGGTCGCTGGTGAAGTCAGAGCCGAGCGTAAGCCCTCCCGTTAGCACTCACTCCAGGGGCCCTTGCCCCGGAGACTTGAGAGAGATGATAAGCATGTATTTACCGACCGGAGAGCCCGGGGACCCGTCGGTGCAAAGTAGACTCCACGCATTGCCGCAGCATTACCAGAGTGCGACGGCTGGGGTGAACGGAACGGTTCCATTAACGCATATATAGATTATTTATATGACTATGGAAACTGCAGACAGAATACAAAAACCCATAACCAAATATTTACTTATTTTTTAAATGATCACTGAACTACCTGCATTTTGTTCAGAATGTTTATGGTGTTCTTGTAAATTAAAAGTAAATTAGCCTATCCTTTCCCCTTTTGGAGTATACACTCTCTTACGAACAGGATATGAGTTCAGATACTGGTTGTTGTGTTATCATTTTGTAATTTTTTTATTAACCACACTTGTGGTTGAGGGCGATGCCAACCAAATTAATGAACACATTTGCTTAACTATAATCGAATTATTTTTGGTTCACTGTAAGTTATTGAAAAATAAGAACATGTTTTCCATAATCATGAAAGATGGTTTTAAAGATATTTTCCCCCATTTAATAATTCCCCAAGAGATTGTAAACATTTCCGTTTACACTGTCTATTCATGATCATAATTATATCTTCTTATTGTAATAATTATTGTAAATTGTGAATAATTTGAATATTTTAAAAGACTGACGCGCAACTGCTATTGTATAATTTACGAAATGCATTTCTGCTAGAGAGAGGTTCTGATATTGGGCTGAATTACAATTTAAATAAATTTCACACATATGTTGCTCTGATTCTACAAAAAAAGTGTTAGCTTGATTATTGTTCACTATCTTCAGTTGCAAATGGTAATGAGTTATATTTCATTTGAAGGCCACGAAACTTTGAGTCTGAGGTAAAGTTACCTATACGGAAAAAACATTTTTTTAAATGGGAGAGTGTCTCTGGCAAACCCGTAACATGAAACAAATAGTTACAATGCGTAATATGTAATATAAGTAAACTTATTTTTTGGCCATTGTATTAAGTACACCCAAACCATTCTCAGGGTTTACCCTTATGGGTCTGTAATCATTTCTGTAAAGTTAACGTTACTAGCAAGTTGTCACGATAGAGAGAAGAGAGAGAAGCACAGTATTCACATTCGTCCTTCAGAATATAGCCTACATTTCGGATATATGCGTGCAACGTCTCACTTGCAATATATTTTTATAATTAATTATGCTCTTTTTGTTCTTGATTCGATTTATAAGTTGTATTTTGAATATTTTCATGGTTTTTCTTTCCCATGATCATTTGAACGCAATTAGGCAACTACATGCATTAGGCCTATGGTTTGTTTTATTTTTATTATTATTTTGATTACAAACGTAGACTAGACCTGTTCCGCAGGTATTGATTATACAATAGGCTTATAGCACTTAATAACTTGATTTTATGTTGTTATAATGTACAATAGATTATTAAAATAGCATAATATGATATATTTCTGTAGTAACTTGACCAAAAATACATTAATATATCCTATAGCCCATAGAAAACAAGAGCAAAGCTAAAGGGATGAACCATGCAGGCCTATTTGGACAATAACGCTATGATTGCAAATGGCGGTCACCAAATGCAACTAGTAAATGTAGAACGATTATTCAGGCTCACTCAAATATCCTAGGCTATATTTTATCACTAAAATTATGTTTTTAAACCTAATAAATGTGTAGGATGTTTGACCTTTTTGTTATTGGCGAATTTAGGTCTACCCCTTTTATTGTTGTCATGAACAGTATAATAGGCCTACTGCTTTCAGTAAGTTAGCCTAATATTATTTTACTTCATAGCATATTGTCCTAAATTATTCCACTTAAATTATTATAGACTTGTTATAATTCAGATAAGGAGTTGTATAAACCAGAATTAGGTTGTATACATACATAGCAAACTTCATTTGATTACTTTAGAATAGTTTAGTATTGAATTGACCTCATCTCACATTTTACTTGTGACTGACTATCTCCCAGTATTGAATACATTGACTACGCTGTGAGTAGATAATCCTGATAAGTATGAGCTGAAGGCTTTTTAATGGTCTATTTGGGAGAAAAGTGGAAACTTTGCTGTTTTCTTGTTATGTGAGTAGGGGTCAAAGTTCAGGCTGTTTCCTTGATCCCTTAACAAAGCCTGTACCCCTGAATAGGAAGCAGTATGGTTACAAAGAAACCACATTAGTCAGTGATTGACACACTCTGCATCCCTGCCATAGGCCTACTACAGCAAGTATACTTATGAAGGCTGCAATGCCAGAACAATGTGCCTGATTCACAATATAGGGACAATTCAGTACAGCTCGGCTTGGCTCGCTAGACTTGGCTCGGTTTGGCCCTATAGTGTGTGACAGGCACTTGGATTTTAATGATCAAGAACCACTTTTCTATTGAACTTAGATTTCCCCCCAATAATGGTTGAATACATATTGCACTTCCAGGGAATAGATTCTGGATGGCAGTATCATCTAAGTAGATCAAGTTCTTTATTTAAACCATGGTTGTATTACAGACGACATAGTACCTTCAACTCATTTGATCTTATTACCACTGTGTATTGGAAGTTTTACCCTTTGGAGATTCTGAGATGATGGTTAGTGTGTATGGGATGTTATATTCCTTTCCTCTGTGCCATGATGAATGGAGACTAGATGAAATCACCGTGCTGGAGAGGGAGATCTAAAATGTGTTGAAGAGGGTGATAAGTGTGTGTGACAGTTTTTTTTGTGACTCGTTTTGAATCAGAGCAGATCATCTGTAGACATTAGGAAACAAGGAAGTGTGAGCTGTTCACTAGGTGTTTCAAGTGGAAGTGTTGTAATACCCACATGGCAGTCACAGACACTGAAACACATAGGCATGGCTAACACGATGAAATAAACAATTACACACAATTTAGATGCGAAGACTCGCAGTCTTATTAATACGTTGGCAGAAGCAGGATATGGGGATCTCTTGTGTCTTTCAGTTTCAACTGGACAGTTAGTTATAAATTACTTTATCAAAACGGAGAGACTCATATGTCATCTGAGTAGGCCGTTATTGTAAATAAGAATTTGTTCTTAATTAACTGACTTGCCTAGTTAAATAAAATAAAAAATGTAATAAAAATATGGTGTTACGAACAATCCATAAGAGCACAACAAATAATGATGCGTATTGAATTGACAGTGATTTCCTCTTTGGGAGCAGCTTTATATGTGCATGATACATAGTTGCTGGTCTTATCTCCTGTTCAAATACTCCAATGCAATATCATTGCTGGGGCAGGAGGTTTTGGTCAGGGAACATGGAGAGGAGAAACTCCCCGCCCTATAGTCATTGCTAAACCTGTACGCAGCAACAAGTGACATGACCTCTGACCTAAGGGAACTTCTCTCTCATGCTGTGCTATGATTCCACAACCTTCTCCCCAAAGTGGGCACTTGCTCTATCCCTCTTATGGGTGGAACAGTATGGGAGTACGCATGGGTTAGAGCAGAGGGACTTCCCTTTGTAGTTCATCCCCTCTATGGGGGTTGCATGACACATTTCAAGACCTTTCGGAGCCTTTCTGTGCCTCATAGAGCTTGGAAAAAACATCTTTGGTGCATTGAGAAAAAGTATGAGATGGTATTTTCTGTTGTGACTTATGAGGACAGTTACATCCTGTTTCAGGCTATTGTGTCCACAGTTAGTCCAAATCAGGCCCCAAAAAGCATTATAATACTTATTATTATTATTTGAAACTCTTCTGCTCTTACACTGTTTAAACTAGAAACGTCATTCAAACTTTAAAATGTGCATACTGGTCTGGATTGAGTTACATACATACAACTTTTTGATATCTTTTATACTTTTTAAACTATTACATTTTTTGTCCTTCTTTCTTACCTCCATCCACTTTAATGGAATGTCCTCAACGTTCTAAAGGCTCCATTGTGACAACAATGCGACTTTTGACACAAATAAGCTACTTTGACCACTTTACCAACAACTTAGACAATAAGGCTGCCGAGTGGCGCATCTCAGTGCTACATGTTTCACTACACACCCTGGTTTGTTCCCGGGCTGTATCACAACCGGCCGTGAGGACCGGGGGTCCCATAGGGCGGCGCACAATTGGCCCAGCGTCGTCCGGGTTAGGGGAGGGTTTGGCCGTGGTAGACCGTCATTGTAAAATAAGAATTTGTTCTTAATTGACTTGCCTAGTAAAAAAAAAGTAAAAAAGTTAGTGCATGAAATCTTCCTCTACTTCTCTGCTATTTAAATCTGAGCTCAGAACGAAAATATCTTATTCCAATCAAACGGTACAGTTATTTTAGTAACCACATCAACTACTTTTTCCCGTAACTTTATAAAACAACTGCCGTTTTGACCACTCCCACAACAGGATAGACAAACACTTAGAGGATCTAACATCATAGGCTAATTCTCTGCTATTCAAATCCGGACTCGGAACAGAATTATCTCATACCAATCAAGCGCTACAGATGTTGTTCTGAGTTTAGAGTGACAAAAAGTAACTAGCTAACGTCAGCTAACAGCTTTCTCATATCTCATCATTGAGAATCCCAAACAGAGCCGTTGCTATCGATACTCACAGACGTAGAGTCGCACAAGCAAATATTACGAGTAGTGTGAATGGGGTGATTGCATTTAGAACAATTGTGAACACCAAGAAAGTAGCGACAATGAGGCAGACAATGCAACATCGCATCGTCCTCCTTAGGATCGAGCCTCGTGCTCTAAATAACTCAACTGCTGATCCCGCTGCTCTGATTGGTAGTGCTGAGCATTAATGCTTTTTCAGACCGGTTTGGTTTCGGTACGATTATTAAAAAATAATAATGGTTTTCGATTTCGGTTTTGATTGTTTTGTTTAACATTAAGTGCACTATGCATTATGTGGGTTGAATGCTTTAACAACACCGAATAAAACAATGAATAAAAGTCCCATGATGGTAGTGACTGCCCCTTACTGCTTATCCATCATTTATTCACATACTTTACTTTAATAATATATTTCAGTTGT
The DNA here is from genome assembly GCF_034236695.1 of Oncorhynchus nerka. Taxonomy (NCBI): domain Eukaryota; kingdom Metazoa; phylum Chordata; class Actinopteri; order Salmoniformes; family Salmonidae; genus Oncorhynchus; species Oncorhynchus nerka. The sequence continues at coordinate 22,423,254 of NC_088396.1, forward strand.
GTATATTACATTGGTTTTATTTGATGACATTAATCATGCAAGTAGAAGTGCAATTGATTATGGTCATTGGAATTAATTACCATGTTTTCTGCACTAAACTATGTAGAAATATATACCTCAACTTCCTACTACATTGCACAGTTCAGGTTTGATCTGATTTATCTCTAGAGAAACTTTCCAATGTGTGCGTTGAGCTCACAGAAAAAAAAGAACAAAATGGAATTAAAATAATTTATATGACGTTGGTCAATTAGTTGTTTAATAAATGAAAAATAACTGACATTCCAGTTAATCGCTCAGCACTACTGATTGGATAGAGCGAAGCTGTCTCCATTCACTCCTTCATATTTAACCCGATCAATTCTCTTCGCACACCTTTCAGTTTTCACGCAACAATTGTAGTTTAGATACCGACCAGAACTACTGACCACAACCTACTGACTATAACCACACAACTACTGGCCAACTTCTACTGAACCACAAATATTGTAAACAACCACACAACTACCGACAACAACTACTGACCACAACTACTAACCACAGCTTCTGACCAAAGCCACACAACTGCTGACCACAACGACTAAACCAAAACGACTAACACAACCACAAAACTACTAACCACAACTACTGACCACAAAACTTCTGGACCACACAACTAATGTCCACAACAACACAACTCCTGACCACAACTGCTGAACCACACAACTACTTACCAAAACTACTGACCAAAACTACAGACCACTACTGAAAACAACTACTGATCACAATTACTGACCACAACCACACAACTACTGACCAGAACCACTGACCACAACGACTGACCGCAAACATACTGAACCACACAACTACTGACCACAAAAATGCCGCACCACACAACTACTGACCACAACTACTGCTCAGGTCGGCACTAGCTCTGGTCCAGCTCTGGTCCTGGGTGTAGCAAGCTAGCTAAGGTTTGCACTTGCTCTGGTCTAGCTCTGGTCTGCACTATAAATTATAACTACTTAAATGTAAATAAATTAGCATATAACATCCACCAACAATAATTGTAACTATTGAACCGTTCAAGCTAGAGACACCAAACCAACTTTCACATGTTCAGGCTATCATACCCCATAATTTCCTAACAATTACCCAACAAATCAATCAATATTTTAATCTAACTACTTTTTCAACTACAACTAGTCACCACCATTACTACTGCAGACACTACCACTACTATAACTTATTTCATTTAGTTTGCTGGAAAAAATGCTTCACCCGTGCTGCAGACGGCTATATTGGTCCACTGAAAAAATATTATTTTACATTTTTATTATTATTTTAATTCTTATTTTTTAGGTGGTGCAGCAGCACCCTCAGCACCCCTACTTCCCGCAGCTATGCTGTTAGCCTAAATCATTTATTTATTAGATCGAACTACAGGTAGCTATCAGTAGGTCTACATGTGAACATATTCTACCTATTTCTTCAACTACCACAAAAATCATTTTAAAGAGCTGTCATCACTAGATCCATCATATTTCTCTCCCCAAATAATATCCTAAAACTTTCCAATCATTACATCATCATTCAACTAAAATCAAACTTAATTTGCACTGAACATTTTACAAAAGTAAATCGTGCATCTATTTTTCTGAAATTCACTGCATGAATAATTCATAGTGGCTTTGCTTTCCTAATAGTGTTGTCCACATGATCCTACCTTTTATTTCAGTCTTCTGAAAGAAGATCACTATGTCTTTCTTCTTTCAGTTTTCACATGCAACAATGCAAGAAATATAGAAATATAGGAATATAGAAACTTTCACCACCAGTTTTGCCCCAATCAGGAATATCAAACTGTTCCACCATTTAGAAAACTGATGATACATCTTGTACTGTAGGCCTATACACATCTATCTGCCTATAGGTAGGTGTACTGCCTTATTTAAAATTGGTTAACTATGGTGTATACCAGTGGAGGCTGGTGGGATGAGCTATATGAGGACGGGCTCATTGTAATGGCTGTAATGTAATCCATGGAATGGAGTCGAACATGTGGTTTCCATTTATCCCATCCCAGACGTAACAACTAGCCCGTCCTCCAATAGCTCCTCCCACCAGCCTCCACTGCTACCAACTTTAGAAGTTCAGAGGACCATACCGCACCTACGGCCGCCTACAGCACCTATCAGAGAGCCGCCTGCCCAAGATACAGGTGGAGACCATTGAATTCAATAAAACAAACTTATGAATTCAATAAAACAAACGGCTGAAAACGGAGTTTGGTGTGGATCCTAAACAGACAGTGATATGGCGTCTGCAGAGCTCCCCTCCTACGCAGCGGAGGAGCACATAGCATGGCCCGCTTGGAGGTTATTTGTATTTTATCTGCAGATGTAAAGCGACACAGATTAACACTGAAAAAACAGAGAGGCGGGGCGCGTCACGGCACATCGCTAGGTTAAAAGAGGAGTGTTCTGGTAAATTGAATCCGAATAATTTACTACTCGACCACAGAGGGGAAAGTGGAAGGGAGGGGAAGTGATGGGGAACGGGGTTTGGGGCAAAGGTGGCGATGTGGAGGTTGGGGAATGGAAGAGAGGAAGAGGGAGGGGAACAGCAGCAGTAAATCTCTGACCAATAAATCTCTCCAGCATGCGATACTCTTATCTTGTAGCCACCGATATATTCCACGCTAGGAAGCCATCAGCGCTGGCGCACACTCGGCGCTGGTAAAGCCCCGATCCCTTGCACTCGCTGTCCTAAATGGGGATAATTAGCGTCACTTTATCACGCCTCTGCATATTTTCTCCGCTTTCCCTCCATCCCCAACGCCCCCTCCCCCAAAAAACCCAGCCGAGCTTGCTTGCTCTCGGTGCCCGCTCTGTCACAGAAGATTACGGAGACAGATTGCACAGAACGAATGTGCCAGGCAAGATTAGCGGGGAATAGAGAAAGCAACTGGGCCAATGAATTCCTCGCGAGGGCCTTATCGTGCAATTACACGTTGACATGTTTAACAATCTTGCTGCCTCTTAATCCCGCGCTCTTCCAGGAGCGCTGCGATGCTGCTGTTGCTGCTGCTCTGTCCAGCACCATACACTGGAGAACAGGCCCCAATGCACCGACACGTGGTGGCACACAGGCTGCTGACACACACACAGGGAAAGTTTATAATTTTTTCACACATTTGCAAACTTTTACTCTTGTTGTTTCTTGCTCTCTTGCAATGCTGTTTCCTTACAACACGAGCAATTTTGAGGATGATGTTCTGTAGCCTATCCTTCTGCACTGTTTGTCAGAAGATTTTCAATTAGACAGTGTCTAAGCAATCAGCCGGGGAAATTATTCTATTGATGATTAAACTTTGAAGTTGAATGAAAATAATAAGTTTGATGAGGATTAAACTTTGCAGTTTAATCATCCACATTTTGAATACTTCTCTGTAGTATGGTTTTATTTGAGGACTTTTAACCTATGAACGGGGACCCTGTGAAAATGGTTGATAATGTTGGGAATATAGGGCTCGGGAGTGTAGCAGCGGTCTAATGGCACTGCATCTCAGTGCTAGAGGCGTCACTACAGACACCCTGGTTCGAATCCAGGCTGTATCACAACCGGCCGTGATTGGGAGTCCCATAGTGCGGCGCACAATTGGACCCATCGTCGTTCGGGTTGGGCCGGTGTAGGCCGTCATTGTAAATAATAATTTGTTCTTAACTGACTTGCAAAGCTAAATAAAATGTAATTGATTAAGGCCTAAACAGTATTTCACCGTCCATCGCGAAGAGTGATGGTGAGAAATATTTAGCCTTGACCATTTGTTTAGAGTTCGTTTTGGACTCTTTTCCCCTCTCTCCTCTTTCCTCCTTCACCCCCCCTTAACTTCCCTCCTCTCCCTCCATCCCTCCTGCTTGGTGGTAGCGGGGCCTGTGTCGGAGTGATTGTGAGCGCCACTGTTGGAATTTGGCAGCGGCCGCGGTTTGGAGAGCCGCCCCACGCTGAGCCCCATTCAGCGACCGGCGCACTGTGAGGTTGGGAAGTTTCACTCAGCCGTACAACTCAATGCCCCAACAAAGGCGATTACAAGCCCCAGTGCATTCCTGAAGGGACCCGGTAGCGACGCAGGTGCGAGGGAACCGGGGGAACCCGTCAGAGAAGTGTCAAAAACGGGACAGTGCCGGGACCACACAAAACCTAACGCACCGCGGGTAGCAGGGATTTTTTTGGAAGGGGTCGGGGGTAGAATGAAAATAATAAGTTTGATGAGGATAACGTTTTGGGGTGCTTTAGAACAGGCTTGTCTGTCTGCCCAGTGAATGAAAGGAAGAGAAATCGTCCAATTTAGTGAGAGAAACACATTTCTTAGACACATTTTCAAGTCAGCAATGCCTTATTGTTGATTTGAAAAGAATATACTTATTTCGGCTTAGCCGAAATATCGATATTTGACCAAATAATTGAAAGGACACTTACAAAAAAAATCGTATGAAAAAGCGAAAAGTAGTCTGCAAGAAAAAATCTCCTCTAATTCTTCCTCGATTGGTAGCAGAATAAATGGTGCACAGAGGTTAACTGCGTTGCAATGCGCCCAAGCGTGTGTTTTTGGCTGGCTATAGGTCTGTCTGTATCGCGGAGACAGACGGTATATTTGATTAGAGCAGCGCCTAACTATCAGTTACCGAGGAGAAACAGAGGATCCCTAAGGAGCGGTAATCAGCACGCCAGCAGCTCGCGGACCTCTCATTTCCCACCACTGCAACATAATGGAGGCGCGCAGGACCGCATGAGAATCAACCCAGCGCAGAAAAATAACTGTCACTCACTGTTTGGCGACCAAATACAAGACACAGTATTCATTCCTCTGTGACACTCAACAGCTAGAGTCTGTGAATTAAATTTACAAAAACGAAACTTACTTTTAGTTTGTTATGAACACCTCGTTTGTAGCATCTTTGGAAGAGTTTCCTTATTATAGGCCTATGGAAAGGGAATTTTGTAAGTAGGTGCACAACATTTTCACCTTTTTGGTGTGTGTGCGTGCGTGCCTCTAATTTCCATGCGTGGACGCCATGGGGGTCTTGTGTAATCGGACTACCCCGCTCTTCCCTGCCCTCACCTGAGTGCTACCCACAGGGGTGAGTGGGGGACAAAAGCGGTCCCCCGCACCAGCAGCGGTGGTCAGTCAAGCAGAGCGGACTATGCTAATGTTCCTGACCCAGAGAGGCAAAGGGGGGCGAACAGAGATTCCAATTGTTCATGATCTCACGAAATACACAGCTGCAAAGCAATGCTTGCAATGCTGCGATACTTTCAGATCCAAGCCAATGCATGACACTGCCAGAGTATACTCTGTAATCGCCAATTTAAACCTGCAGTTTGACCACGTTCAGAAAGGGAGTTGTGCCTAACTTCAGGCAAAGCTGAAAGGACTTCTGTCTATAACTTGAACGTTATTCTATATCGTTAATATGATCCAATGCCTCTCTTTCTATTTGCCCCTGCTGTAGCCTGTGTAAAGCACTGTCAAATGCTACAAGATTAGAAACGTTCGTCATTATTCCTGCGTGCTTCACTTTATACCATTCTAACCGGACGAGAGCTGTCCAGTGCTGAAATGACAGCGACTGAAATCACGTCATTTCAGCACCTCCTCGAGTCATTTCAGCAACTCCTCGAGTCGTGCGTGAAAAAGCCAACAGTGTGTAGACTCTCTGCTGAAAAATGTATTGTAAAAAAAATATAGGCTATTGGATTAGGCCAAACTGGATGATTTATCAGGGTGGCAGGAAGCCTTGCCTTTAAGAGCGTTGGGCCAGTAACCGACATGAGCAAGGCACTTAACACTAACTACTTCTGTAAGACGCGCTGGATAAGAGCATCTGCTAAATTACAAAAATGTCAAATGTAGGCAACTGAAGAAGTGGAGTGCATGATCTCCTATACTAAAGTTGATTGAATTCAATCAAATTGAGGGACAATAGAATAAATTAATAACACGACAGTAGGCAAATTCTAGATGTGGTGAATCATTTCCACAAGTTGTACGCTTGAAAACGCAATGGGTTACCTAAATTCCAGACTTACAGTACCAGTCAAAAGTTTGGACACACCTACTCATTCAAGGGTTTTTCTTTATTTTTGCTACTTTCTACATTATAAAATAATAGTGAAGACATCAAAACTATGGCATAACACATATGGAATCATATAAAAATTGTTGAACAAATTCTTCAAAGTATCCACCCTTTGTGTTGATGACAGCTTTGCAAACTCATGGCATTCTTTCAACCAGATTCATGAGGAATGCTTTTCCAACAGTCTTGAAGGAGTTCCCACATATGCTAAGCACTCGTTGGCTGCTTTCCTTCTGTAAGGACAAACGCTGGGAAACGAGAAGCAAGTACAGGGAGTGAACATTTAATAAATAACGGACATGAAACAGAATATGGATAGCGTCTGGACAGGGGAAACAAAACAACATGAATGCAGACACTGGGATGAAACTGAGGAATAAATAAATATAGGTGAGGTAATCAATATGTGATGGAGTCCAGGTGAGTAAAATGAAGCGCTGGTGCATGTAACAATGGTGACAGGTGTGTGTAATGATGGGCAGCCTGGCGCCCTCAAGTGCCAGAGAGGGGGAGCGGGCGCAGGCGTGACACCTTCACTCTGCGGTCCAACTCATCCCAAACCATCTCAATTGGGTTGAGGTCAGGTGATTGTGGAGTTGGTCTTTTATGGACTTGGTCTTTTGCCAAATAGGGGTATATTCTGTATACCAACCCCTACCTTGTCACAACACAACTGATTGGCTCAAACTCATTAAGAAGGAAATCATTTCCACAATTAACTTTTAACAAGGCCACCTGTTAATTGAAATTCATTCCAGGTGACTACCTCGTGAAGCTGGTTGAGAGAATCCCAAGAGTGTGCAAAACTGTTATCAAGGCAAAGGGAGGCTACATTGAAGAATCGAAAATCGGAAATATATTCTGACTTGATTAACACTTTTTTGCTTACTACATGATGTTATTTCATAGTTTTGATGTCTTCACTATTATTCTACAATGTAGAAAATAGTAAAAGTAAAAAAAAAATCTTGAATAATTAGGTGTGTCCAAACTTTTGATTGGTACTGTACTTCACAGCCTATATTTGACCCCTCTCCCGGAGTCAACCAGACAACAACACCCTGTGAAAGGACAAAACACCGCCTGGAATTATTTTGTTTTCCCTCCAATGGTTGCTTGCTGTTTTGTGTAGGGGCGAACTTATACCGCTGATTGAGGTTGAGCCGCTTTAGTCCAAAGCTATCATCTACGAGCTGACAATAACAGGAGAGAGAAGAGAACGAAAATACTTGATGTTTATGGATCGCTCATTGATCTTGCGCGGGTCTTTGAAGCGGTTTGTTTGTTTGTTTGTTATTTTGATGACTGGCTCATTGTAAACAGACAGCGGGGGTTGGGGGACTGCTAGGAGGGTTGGCGCAGCCGCGGGAGCGCGCACAATTCCCTTTCGCTTGGACGGTCGATGACAGCATGTGATCCGGTGTTCATGCCTGGAGACGCGAGGAAATGGTGGCAGAGGGAGCAGGGTAGTTTGGCGGTAATGACACCCCCTACAGCTCGTTATTACTTAAAGACCATGTCGCTGTGAAATTAGAGTTTGGTGGTGGCATGGTGCTCTGAGCTTGTCAGTCTCCCCAGCCTGCTTACCCCTTCCTCCCCACCATCTACTCCCTTCACAGAGCCACATCCGCAAGATCTTTCTTTTTGAATTTTTGAATGTATTTTCTCTCTCTTTCTCTCTCTCACACACACAGAGAGAGAGAGAGCGAGAGAGAGAGAGAGAGAGATCATTATATTTTGTTGAAGTTTTCCTTTAATTTCTATGTTTCTCTATGAATGCTTATGTAGGACTATAAGGTCATAAATGAGTTATGTCACCATGACACTGTAATAATCAGTCTATGGATTGTGATAATAGTGATCAATCAATAAATCAATCAGATGTATGTTTGAAACCCTTTTTACATCAACAGATGTGGTTTAGAGCAAAGGTGTCTTGCTGGTCCGAGTGTTTTGTCTTAGGTCCAGTTGACTTAGCTGTCCTCCATGTGTTCTCCTCCACATCTTTAACATTCACATTAACATCAGCCAGTGAAGAGAGACTGCTGTCGCTAACAGTATGAAGCACAGTGCTCACTGCTGCCAAGACAGCTAATCCTTTTAGTGCACTGCTGTATAATCACACACACACACACACACACACACACACACACACACACACACACACACACACACACACACACACACACACACACACACACACACACACACACTAAAGTGTACTCTCACAATTCTCTATCTTACAGTCACACACACACAAACACACACTAGGCTGTAAAGGATTTCTGATAGCTCAGTGCCAGGTGATTATTTCCAAAGTAGCGTGGAAGGGGTTAATGGGAGCTCAACGAGTCGGGCTAAGAAACATTGTTTTTATTTCCTGATGCTGCAGCCCTGCACCACGCTGATAGCTGTTTGAACTCCCTGACCTCTGACCTTTGTGAGGTCAAGTGATCAACAACCGTGGTCGTTTAGATGGGGTCAGATTATAGCCTGTAAGGGATGTGCACTTCACACCAATCCCTCAGTGGAGGAGGTGTAAATTGCCTTTAATGATTATGATAACGCTACTCTAATTGTTTCCAAGGCCATTAGATTGTTATAAACTATCAGACAATTTAGCAGAGCTAGGTGAAATGGGATTAATTTGATTCATTTATAAGTGTGCTGATAACCTTACTGGTCTTAAGGAAATTCACCTTTTGACCTACATTTACATCATGTGTGTGTGTGTGTGTGTGTGGATGTTAGTTTTAAGCATGGTAGGTACAATTCACAGGTGGCTGGAGGACAGGCTCATAGTAATTGCTGGAATATAAACAATGGAATTATATCAAACACATGGTTACCATGTCCTCCCCTCACCAGCCTCCTGTGGTACAATTACTGTAAATAATAACTCTACCTGGTCAATCATGGATAAGAAAAATCAAGATTATACTGTATTGTTGGAGACCAGACTTCATGTGGATGTGGTCTAGGACCTACCTGTTCTTTCCCCCTAGTCTGCCAGTTTCCAAGAAAGCTCCATATCTGTGTGATCAGAAGAGATAAATATTGTTGTGGTGTCTGAACTGACTGACTGCTGACCTTTAGATGTCTGTCTCACTAAGTCCATCGTCTCTCTCTCTCTCTCTTTCCCCCTCTCTCTCCCTATCCCCCCTCCCTCCCCAGGGTGTCCAGTATGATGACTGCCATGGTGGACTGTCCATGGATCACCGTGGAGACCTGTGATTGACAGACAGGCACTAGCCCCCGTCTGGCTGGCTGGCAGGCCGTCATTACGATGAGCAGGAGCAGATTTGCTATGCTGGCGACAGGACCGCACGGGAAATGTCAACGACCATCAGAGCCCCAGACAGACTTCCTCCCCTCCCCCAAGTACCTCACCTAATGTCAGCTAATGCCCATGCTCATCATCCAGACCCTCGGTACCTTCAACACAGCTTCACATACTTCATCTACACTCATTTACAAACCACATGCACACAAAGCACTCTACCCCTGTATACTTCGTCCAACAACTCAACTCAACACGCCTCACCCAAACCCCCACATGGCTCACCCATCCCTCACATATTTCACCCCAACCCCTATGTATCACCCAACAGCCTCACACCTCATCCAACCACCACAGTACCTCACTCCTTATGTGCGTCATCCACCCCACACATCCACCCGTCACCCCTCATGCACCTCAGCCAGCCTCCTATATTAATACCCTGTCTCCCTCTATTGGCCTATTGCCCAGCAGCACTCTGCATATTAACATTTCAAAATTCCTCAAATTGTGAGAAAGAAGTATTTTCTTGCCTTCAGTCTATGTGAACAGCCAGTCTGCCCTGCATGCCAGACAGCTAGCTAGAACATCACGTGTGGCCAGTTCTGAGACAGACTGGCACTCTGACAGGCACCCTGGCCAGAGTAAGTGCCTCACACATATTACAGCAGTTTACTGCAGTTTGGCAGGACACTGACAACAAGACCAGCCAATGCCTGGCAAACTGACCGACCCCCGGTCTAGTTGGCACCTAGTAAGATAAGGAGAAAATATAAGGAATATGACATTGAGATCATGTGTAAGTGAAAAAGGTTTCAGTAATTATTTTCTCTTTCTTTAAGTGTTTTTTTTTCTGCAAACGTACACACAGTGCAAACGTTTAGGAAATCTGTTCCAAGGTATCTCACTAGTAAAGTCTTAACAGTCATCCTTCTCCTCTCCGGGCCCAGACACAGTGTCATGTTCATGTTGGTGCTATTCAGAGCTCTGCTGCCTTGAATGATACCACAAAACGAAATAAACACATTCAAATGGCTTCCTGTCGCCACTCATTGGCGACACAGGAGAAAATCTCAGTTTCATTACATAGGAAATTAAAAGGAAGGGTAATTGTAGAGTACAAGGAGGAAAGGTGAGGAAAACTTTCTGCGAGACCACAATCTAACTATATTACATATAATCACTCATTGAAATCGTTTTTTATTTATTTGAATTCTGTTCCTCCAGCCTGGGATTTGTAAAATTCCTGACATTGATCTAGAAGCTGCTTGAAGCAGTGGGAGAGAGGGTTAGATCTGTGGTATGGAAATACTGGGCAGAAGTTATGAATGAGGCAATCAAAAAAATCAATGAAGCATTCAATGTGCATCAACATTGACTTAATCAAGCATTCGTCTTTATGGTCTTGTATTATTGATTTTATATCAACGTATCAAGTTGAAATCGAAATGATTTTTGCTTCTGTACATTTTGAGGATTGACTGAAAAGGATTGACTTGCATTAGAAATAAAATGCAATGCAAAATAAAGAGTTATCTGTTTATTGTGTGTCCCAACACCCTATTGTGTGTACGTGTACCCAAACACACACATAAACACAGACTCATGTATTATGTGCATCAACGTGGTATCAACCTGTAATTACAAACGATTGGAAACACACACATACACACACACAGGAATTGAAGGCTCTTAGCAGCAGTTTGATGTTGGTAGTTAGGTCTATGGTGTCCTACTCTGTGGGATGTTAATATGCAGGTGTGTTCTTCTGACCCAGACAGACTGTGTACAGGAACAGGATAATAGGAACTCCAGTGACTATACAAAGTCATTACCAGCATGTTACTGTCCAACTAGGCACTGTTCCTCTCCCTTTGCACACACACACACACACACACACACACACACACACACACACACACACACACACACACACACACACACACACACACACACACACACACACACACACACACACACACACACACACACACACACACACACACACACACATATTCCGGAGAGATCCTTGGTTATCACACCCCTGCAGATTGTTCTGAACTACTTATGGAAAACACACATTTCAAGATGTGGCCACTCTTGCCAACAGTGAGCCCAGTGTTAAGAACAGTTGTTGTCGTTGTTGTCAATTGTGTGTTTTTACCATCTCTAAATTCCCAGCATTGCTAAGGTGCTTTGGAAGAGGATTAACTAATGTTGGCTGGCGTCGATGAGCAAGCCTTGCAGATTTCCTACCAGCAAGAAAAAGACAAAGAAAGAGGGGAAGGAGGAAGAAAATGCGGAAAAGGACAACAGGGAAACGGTCATAACAGCTTGTGTAAACATGATGACTTGAGAGAGGTAAAGAGGTAGAAGAGATGACTGGGGGAAGAAAGGAGAGAGGGAAGGAAATAAGGAGAGGAACGCTTTTGGCATTTGAATCCAATCAATACTTGTCCGAAAGGAGGCGGTTAACACTTTCACACTGATACTGGAGAGAGGACTGTCTCTCTCCCCTTTTCTGCTCCTCTTCGCTCTACTCTACCCTCTGTTTAGATCTCTCTCTTTCTCCCCCATTCCCAGAAGGTGACAGTTCAGTTCCAAGCTCTTTTGTCTCTCCTCTGTCATGACTTCAAACAGCAGTACTGCTCTGGTCATACTGATGGTGCCTGAAGCGAACTGGCGCTCTGGGTCTCGGGTTTACGTATCTCTGAGTGTCCTTGGTGACACTTTTCCTCTCCTCTCTCTCTCTCTCTCTCTGTCTCCCTCTTATTTTCTTCTCTTTATTACTTCTTCCCTCTCTCTCGTTCTCTCTCTCTCTCCCTCACTCTCTCTTCCTTCTCTGTGTGGAGTAGCATCGGCAGAGAGAAGCCGTGAGGAATCTGAACGTTTACTAATTACCAAGTCGTTCAGAAATACCTCAGGGACCTACTCTGATCCTGTCAATCCATTTGGAGTTTTATGTGAACAAAAACCAATTACATGTGAAGTGACTCATATGAATACAGAATATCGTAGATTTTGATAACTTATTAGCCTGGACTGGAGAGAGGCATAAACTCAGTATATCTTGAAGTGCTGTATATTTCCACAACCCTTGATCATGTGACTGTGGTGTACTATTTCAATAGCAACTTTATTATCCCCAAAGGGCAATTCGTGAGACAAACCACAATAGCATGGCCTACTTCTCATGCCAGCCCCATTCCCAAAGAGAGACCCTCATGGTTGGGCCATGGCAATGGCAAAACCACAGTTGTGGGTTCTATACTTACCAACAAAACTATGATTATATTAATGTATCATGTTATCAAATAGTTATCAAATATTAGTTGTTGATGATTTTGTTGTTTCCAGTTGTTGTAGTTGTTGTCATGGTTGCTGTTGATGTCACTGTAGTAGTAGTTGTTGATGTTGTTGATTTTGCTGATGTCACTGTAGTAGTTGTTGATGTCACTGTAGTAGTAGTTGTTGATGTCACTGTAGTAGTAGTTGATGTCACTGTAGTAGTAGTTGTTGATGTTGATTTGACTGCAGTAGTAGTTGATGTCACTGTAGTAGTAGTTGTTGATGTTATCGATGTCACTGAAGTAGTAGTTGATGTCACTGTATTAGTAGTTGATGTCACTGTAGTAGTAGTTGATGTCACTGTAGTAGTGGTTGTTGATGTTGTTGATGTTGTTCATGTCACTGTAGTAGTAGTTGATGTCACTGGAGTAGTAATAGTTGTTGATGTTGGGTATATACTCTAGCTCCACAATGAAATAGGGTGCAGGCCAGGCAGCAGGCTGTTAGCCAGCCGGCCAGCTTAGTGGGGTCTGCCACTAGCACAGTCAGTGTAGTCAGCTCAGCTATCCCCATTGAGACCGTGTCTGTGCCTCGACCTGGTTTGGACAAAACTAAACATGGCGGTGTTCGCCTTAGCAATCTCACTAGGATAAAGAACTCCTCCATTCCTGTCATTATTGAAAGAGATCGTGATACCTCACATCTCAAAATTGGGCTACTTAATGTTAGATCCCTTACTTCAAAGGCAATTATAGTCAATTAACTAATCGTTGATCATAATCTTGATGTGATTGGCCTGACTGAAACATGGCTTAAGCCTGATGAATTTACTGTATTAAATGAGGCCTCACCTCCTGGTTACACTAGTGACCATATCCCCTGTGCATCCTGCAAAGGCGGAGGTGTCGCTAACATTTACGATTCCAAATGTCAATTTACAAAAAAAAAAACTAAGTTTTCGTCTTTTGAGCTTCTAGTCATGAAATCTATGCAGCCTACTCAATCACTTTTTATTGCTACTGTTTACAGGCCTCCTGGGCCATATACAGCGTTCCTCATTGAGTTCCCTGAATTCCTATCGGACCTTGTAGTCATAGCAGATAATATTGTAATTTTTGGTGACTTTAATATTCACATGGAAAAGTACACAGACCCACTCCAAAAGGCTTTCGGAGACATCATCGACTCAGTGGGTTTTTGTCCAATACGTCTCTGGACCTACTCACTGTCACAGTCATACTCTGGACCTAGTTTTGTCCCATGGAATAAATGTTGTGGATCTTAATGTTTTTCCTCATAATCCTGGACTATCGGACCACCATTTCATTACGTTTGCAATTGTAACAAATAATCTGCTCAGACCCCAACCAAGGAGCATCAAAAGTCATGCTATAAATTCACAGACAACACAGATTCCTTGATGCCCTTCCAGACTCCCTCTGCCTACCGAAGGACGTCAGAGGACAAAAATCAGTTAACCACCTAACTCAACCTTGCGCAATACCCTAGATGCAGTTGCACCCCTAAAAACTAAAAACATTTCTCATAAGAAACTAGCTCCCTGGTATACAGAAAATACCCGAGCTCTGAAGCAAGCTTCCAGAAAATTGGAACGGAAATGGCGCCACACCAAACTGGAAGTCTTCCGACTAGCTTGGAAAGACAGTACCGTGCAGTATCGAAGAGCCCTTACTGCTGCTCGATCATCCTATTTTTCCAACTTAATTGAGGAAAATAAGAAAAATCCGAAATTTCTTTTTGATACTGTCGCAAAGCTAACTAAAAAGCAGCATTCCTCAAGTGAGGATGGCTTTCACTTCAGCAGTAATAAATTCATGAACTTCTTTGTGGAAAAGATCATGATTATTAGAAAGCAAATTACGGACTCCTCATTAAATCTGCGTATTCCTTCAAAGCTCAGTTGTCCTGAGTCTGCACAACTTTGCCAGGACCTAGGATCAAGATAGACACTCAAGTGTTTTATTTTTAGTACTATATTTCTTGACACAATGATGAAAATAATCATGGTTTCTAAACCTTCAAGCTGCATACTGGACCCTATTCCAACTAAACTACTGAAAGAGCTGCTTCCTGTGCTTGGCCATCCTATGTTGAACATAATAAACGGCTCTCTATCCACCGGATGTGTACCAAACTCACTAAAAGTGGCAGTAATAAAGCCTCTCTTGAAAAAGCCAAACCTTGACCCAGAAAATATAAAAAAACTATCGGCCTATATCGAATCTTCCATTCCTCTCAACATTTTTAGAAAAGGCTGTTGCGCAGCAACTCACTGCCTTCCTGAAGACAAACAAACCCAAATTGGAAACCCAAATTGGTCTACACGGACAAGTTCTGGCCTGGTTTAGATCTTATCTGTCAGAAAGATAACAGTCTGGTTTTAGACCCCATCATAGCACTGAGACTGCACTTGTGAAGGTGGTAAATGACCTTTTAATGGCACCAGACCGATTCTCTGCATCTGTCCTCGTGCTCCTAGACCTTAGTGGTGCTTTTGATACCATCGATCACCACATTATTTTGGAGAGATTGGAAACCCAAATTGGTCTACACGGACAAGTTCTGGCCTGGTTTAGATCTTATCTGTCAGAAAGATAACAGTTTGTCTCTGTGAATGGTTTGTCCTCTGACAAATCAACTGTAAATTTCGGTGTTCCTCAAGGTTCCGCTTTAGGACCACTATTGTTTTCACTCTATATTTTACCTCTTGGGGATGTCATTCAAAAACATAATGTTAACTTTCACTGCTATGTGGATGACACACAGCTGTACATTTCAATGAAACATGGTGAAGCCCCAAAATTGCCCTCGCTAGAAGCCTGTGTTTCAGACATATGGAAGTGGGTGGCTGCAAACTTTCTACTTTTAAACTTGGACAAAACAGAGATGCTTGTTCTAGGTCCCAAGAAACCAAGAGATCTTCTGTTTAATCTGTTTAATTACTCTTAATGGTTGTACAGTCGTCTCAAATAAAACTGTGAAGGACCTCTGCGTTACTCTGGACCCTGATCTCTCTTTTGACGAACATATCAAGACTGTTTCAAGGACAGATTTTTTTCCATCTACGTAACATTGCAAAAATCAGAAACTTTCTGTCCAAAAATAATGCAGAAAAAATAATCCATGCTTTTGTTACTTCTAGGTTAGACTACTGAAATGCTCTACTTTCCGGCTACCCGGATAAAGCACTAAATAAACTTCAGTTAGTGCTAAATACGGCTGCTAGAATCCTGACTAGAACCAATTTTTTAAATCATATTACTCCAGTACTAGCCTCCCTACTCCTGTCAAGGCAAGGGCTAATTTCAATGTTTTACTGCTAACCTACAAAGCATTACATGGGCTTGCTCCTACCTATCTCTCTGATTTGGTCCTGCCGTACATACCTACACGTACGCTACGGTCACAAGACGGAGGCCTCCTAATTGTCCCTAGAATTTCTAAGCAAACAGCTGGAGGCAGGGATTTCTCCTATAGAGCTCCATTTTTATGGAATGGTCTGCCTACCCATGTGAGAGACGCAAACTCGGTCTCAACCTTTAAGTCTTTACTGAAGACCCATCTCTTCAGTGGGTCATATGATTGAGTGCAGTCTGGCCAAGGAATGTGAAGGTGAACGGAAAGGCTCTGGAGCAACGAACCGCCCTTGCTGTCTCTGCCTTACCAGTTCCCCTCTTTCCACTGGGATTCTCTGCCTCTAACCCTATTACAGGGGCTGAGTCACTGGCTTACTGGTGCTCTTTCATGCCGTCCCTAGGAGGGGTGCGTCACTTGAGTGGGTTGAGTCACTGATGTGATCTACCTGTCTGGGTTGGCGCCCCCCCCCTTGGGTTGTGCCGTGGCGGAGATCTTTGTGGGCTAGTAGTAGTTGATTTTGATGTCACTGTAGTAGTAGTAGTTGATGTCACTGTAGTAGTAGTTGTTCATGTTACTGTAGTAGTAGTTGTTGATGACACTGTAGTAGTAGTAGTTGATTTTGTTGATGTCACTGTAGTGGTAGTTGTTGATGTTGTTGATGTCACTGTAGTAGGAGATGTTGATGTTGTTGATGTCACTGTAGTGGTAGGTGTTGATATTTGTTGATGTCACTGAAGTAGTTTTTGAATTTGATGTCACTGTATTAGTAGTTGTTGATGTCACTGTATTAGTAGTTGTTGAAGTCACTGTAGTAGTAGTAGTTATTGTTGATGTTACTGTAGTAGTAGTTGTTGATGTCACTGTAGTAGTAGTTGATGTTGATGTCACTGTAGTAGTAGTAGATGTTAATGTTGTTGATGTCAATGTAGTAGTAGTTTTTGATGTTGATGTCACTGTAGTAGGAGATGTTGATGTTGTTGATGTCACTGTAGTGGTAGGTGTTGATATTTGTTGATGTCACTGAAGTAGTTTTTCAATTTGATGTCACTGTAGTAGTAGTTTTTGATGATGATGTCACTGTAGTAGTAGTTGTTGATGTTGATGTCACTGTAGTAGCAGTTGTTGATGTCACTGTAGTAGTAGTAGATGTTGTTGATGTTACTGTAGTAGTAGATGTTGATGTCACTGTAGTAGTAGTTGATGTCACTGTAGTAGTAATTGATGCCACTGCAGTAGTAGTTTATGTCACTGTAGTAGTAGTAGTTGATGTTATTGATGTCACTGCAATAGTAGTTGTTGATGTTGATGTCACTGTAGTAGTAGTTGATGTCACTGTAGTAGTAATTGATGCCACTGCAGTAGTAGTTTATGTCACTGTAGTGGTAGTTGTTGATGTTGATGTTGTTGATGTCACTGCAGTAGTAGTAGATGTCACCCTAGTAGTCCTTGTTGATGTTGTTGATGTCACTGTAGTAGTTGTTGTTGATGTTGATGTCACTTTAGTAGTAGTTGTTGATGTTGATGTCACTGTAGTAGTAGTTGTTGATGTCACTGTAGTAGTAGTAGTTGTTGTTGATGTTACTGTAGTAGTAGTTGTTGATGTCACTGTACTAGTAGTAGTTGATGTTGATGTCACTGTAGTAGTAGTAGTTAATGTTGATGTCACTGTAGTAGTAGTTGTTGATGTCACTGTAGTAGTAGTTGTTGTTGATGTCACTGTAGTAGTAGTTGTTGATGTTGATGCCACTGTAGTAGTAGTTGTTGTTGATGTTACTGTAGTAGTAGATGTTGATGTTGTTGATGTCACTGCAGTAGTAGTAGATGTCACCCTAGTAGTCCTTGTTGATGTTATTGATGTCACTGTAGTAGTTGTTGTTGATGTTGATGTCACTGTAGTAGTATTTGATGTCACTGTAGTAGTAGTTGATGTCACTGTAGTAGTAGTTGATTTCACTGCAGTAGTTGTTGATGTCACTGTAGTAGTAGTTGTTGATGTCACTGTAGTAGAAGTTGTTGATGTAGTAGTAGATGTTATTGTTGTTGATGTCAATGTAATGGTAGTTGTTGATGTTGTTGATGTCACTGTAGTAGTAGTAGTTGATTTTGATGTCACTGTAGTAGTAGTTGTTGATGTCACTGTAGTAGTAGTAGTTGTTGTTGATGTCACTGTAGTAGTAGTTGTTGATGTCACTGTAGTAGTAGTTGTTGATGTTGATGCCACTGTAGTAGTAGTTGATTTTGATGTCACTGTAGTAGAGTAGTTGATGATGTCACTGTAGTAGTAGTTGTTGATGTTGATGTCACTGTAGTGTAGTTGTTGATGTCACTGTAGTAGTAGTTGTTGATTGATGTCACTGTAGTAGTAGTTGTTGATGTTGATGCCACTGTAGTAGTAGTAGTTGATTGTTGATGTTACTGTAGTAGTAGATGATGTGATGTTGTTGATGTCATGCTGCAGTAGTAGTAGATGTTGATGCCACTGTAGTAGTCCTTGATTGATGTTATTGATGTTGATGCACTGTAGTAGTTGTTGTTGATGTTGATGTCACTGTAGTAGTATTTGATGTCACTGTAGTAGTAGTTGATGTGCACTGTAGTAGTAGTTGATTTCACTGCAGTAGTTGTTGATGTTGATGTCACTGTAGTAGTAGTTGTTGATGTCACTGTAGTAGAAGTTGTTGATGTAGTAGTAGATGTTATTGTTGTTGATGTCAATGTAATGGTAGTTGTTGATGTTGTTGATGTCACTGTAGTAGTAGTAGTTGATTTTGATGTCACTGTAGTAGTAGTTGTTGATGTCACTGTAGTAATAGTTGTTGATGTCACTGTAGTAGTAGTTGTTGATGTTGATGCCACTGTAGTAGTAGTTGTTGATGTCACTGTAGTAATAGTTGTTGATGTCACTGTAGTAGTAGTTGTTGATGTTGATGCCACTGTAGTAGTAGTAGTTGATGTTGATGCCACTGTAGTAGTAGTAGTTGATGTTGATGTCACTGTAGTAGTAGTTGTTGATTTTGATGCCACTGTAGTAGTAGTTGTTGATGTTGATGTCAATGTAATGGTAGTAGTTGATGTTGATGTCACTGTAGTAGTAGTTGTTGATGTTGATGTCACTGTAGTAGTAGTTGTTGATGTCACTGTAGTAGTAGTTGTTGATGTCACTGCACTAGTAGTAGTTGATTTTGATGTCACTGTAGTAGTAGTAGTTGATGTCACTGTAGTAGTAGTTGTTGATGTTGATGTCACTGTAGTAGTTGTTGATGTTGATGTCACTGTAGTAGTAGTTGTTGATGTCACTGTAGTAGTAGTTGTTGATGTCACTGTAGTAGTAGTTGTTGATGTTGATGTCACTGTAGTAGTAGTTGTTGATGTCACGGTAGTAGTAGTTGTTGATGTCACTGTAGTAGTAGTTGTTGATGTTGTTGATGTCACTGTAGTAGTAGTTGTTGATGTCACTGTAGTAGTAGTAGTAGTAGTAGTTGTTGATGTCACTGTAGTAGTAGTAGTAGTAGTAGTTGATGTCACTGTAGTAGTAGTAGTAGTAGTTGTTGATGTCACTGTAGTAGTAGTTGTTGATGTTGTTGATGTCACTATAGTAGTAGTTGTTGATGTTGTTGACGTCACTGTAGTAATAGTAGTAGTAGTTGTTGATGTTGTTGATGTCACTGTAGTAGTAGTAGTAGTTGTTGTTGATGTCACTGTAGTAGTAGTTGTTGATGTTGATGTCACTGTAGTAGTAGTTGTTGATGTCACTGTAGTAGTAGTTGTTGATGTCACTATAGTAGTAGTTGTTGATGTCACTGTAGTAATAGTAGTAGTAGTAGTTGATGTTGTTGATGTCACTGTAGTAGTAGTAGTTGTTGTCGATGTCACTATAGTAGTAGTTGTTGATGTCACTGTAGTAATAGTAGTAGTAGTTGTTGATGTTGTTGATGTCACTATAGTAGTAGTTGTTGATGTTGTTGATGTCACTGTAGTAATAGTAGTAGTAGTTGTTGATGTTGTTGATGTCACTGTAGTAGTAGTAGTAGTAGTTGTTGTTGATGTCACTGTAGTAGTATTAGTAGTTGTTGTTGTGGTTGTCTGGACTTTGCTTTGAACAGCCCAGGTAGGATTTCCAGAGAGAGAGACAGAGAGACTTACACGTGTCTGTTTGAATCCCCTTCTCGGGCATCTCATTTCAGGAGCACTGTAACTAGATGCCTCCTGGTCGTGGAACACAAAGTACTTGACTGAGGGCCAGAGCTGCATCTCATCTCCTCCTCCCCCCATGCTCTCCCCCTCCATCCCTCCATCCCCCCACCTGACTGTTTCAGGTTACACCTCATCCCATCCCTCACTGTTGCCCTGAGAAGTGGGAGGCAGGTAAGTTACTCTCAGGTGTGTGTGTGAGTGTATGTGTTCGCTTGTATCTGTGTATGTGTGTATGTGTGTATGTGTGTATGTGTGTGTGTGTGTGTGTGTGTGTGTGTGTGTGTGTGTGTGTGTGTGTGTGTGTGTGTGTGTGTGTGTGTGTGTGTGTGTGTGTGTGTGTGAGTGTATGAGTGAGTATGTGAGTCAGACAGGTGAGCTACTCTCAGGTGTATGTGGGCTGGGCTGGCAGTGTATTCTGATTGGGTGAGCTGAGGTGTGGAGGAGGCTGCCTTTCAACCACTGATCGCCAGAAGTACTCATCTGAAAAGGCCCTGCCTGCCTGCCTGCCTGCCAGCCCACCTCTAGCTCCACGGCTGCCAGGGTCACTCCACCCCACCCTGGAGGTCAAACGGTTAGTTACAGACCCCCTTAGACACAATGCTGTGGGCAGGGCAGGAGGAGGAAGAGAGGGAGCCACAGAGTTCTGTGTGCAGGGTAGAGGAGGTGGAGTGGTGCTGGCATCTCTAGTTTTCATCACTCACTCACTCGCAAGTCAGTCACACTCTAACTATAGCCCCCAGGCTCACCCAAGCTGTCTCTGCCTCCCTCCCTCCCAGTCTCTCTCTCTCTCTCAATTCAATTCTTTGGGTTTTATTGGTATGGGAAACATATGTTTAAATTGCCAAAACAAGTGAAATAGATAATAAGCCAAAGTAAAATAAACAATAAAAGATTAACAATAAACATTACACTCCCAAAAGTTCCAAAGGAATAAAGACATTTCAAATGTAATTTTATGTCTATATACAGTGTAACGATATGCAAATAGTTAAAGTACAAAAGGGAAAATAATTAAACATAGGTATGGGTTGTATTTACAATGGGGTTTGTTCTCCACTGGTTGCCCTTTTCTTGTGGCAACAGGTCACAAATCTTGTGATGGCACACTGTGGTATTTCACCCAATAGATATGGGAGTTTATCAAAATTATTTGTGGGTCTGTGTAATCTGAGGGAAATATGTGTCTCTAATATAGCAGGAGGTTAGGAAGTGCAGCTCAGTTTCCACCTCATTTTGTGGGCAGTGTGCAGATAGCCTGTCTTCTCTTGAGAGCCAGGTCTGCCTACGGTGGCACCTCTCAACAGCAAGGCTGTGCTCATTGAGTCTGTACATAGTTAAAGCTATCCTTCATCTTGGTTACACACAGTGGTCAGCTATTCTGACACTGTGTACTCTCTGTTAAGGGCCAAATAGGATTCTAGTTTGCTTTGTATTTTTGTTCATTCTTCCCATGTGTCAAGTAATTATCTTTTTGTTTTCTCATGATTTGGTTTGGTATAATTGTGTTGCAGGCCCCTAAGCAAGCTGGTCCTGGGGCTCTGTTCACAAACACAGACCCACAGAGCCCCAGGACCAGCTTGCTTAGGGGCCTCTTCTCCAGGTTCATCTCTCTGTAGGTGATTGCTTTGTTAAGGAAGGTTTGGGAATCGCTTCCTTTTAGGTGGTTGTAGAATTTAACAGCTCTTTTCTGTATTTTGATCATTAGCGGATATCGGCCTAATTCTGCTCTGCGTGCATTATTTGGTGTTTAAAGTTGTACACAGAGGATATTTTTACAGAATTATGCATGAAGAGTCTCAATTTGGTGTTTGTCCTATTTTGTGAATTCTTGGTTGGTAAGTGGTTCAGTACTCAGAACCATAAAGGGAAAGGGGTTCTATAACTGATTCAAGTATTTTTGCCAGATCCTAATTTGGTTTGTTGAATTTGATGTTTGTTTTGATTGCATAGGAGGCCCTTCTTGCCTTGTCTTGCCTTGTCTCTCAGATCGTTCACAGCTTTGTGGAAGTTACCTGTGGCGCTGATCTCTCTCTCTCTCGCTCTCTCTTTCTCTCTCTTTCTCTTTCTCTCTCTCACTCTCTTTCTCTCTCTCTCTCTTTCTCCCTCTCTCTCTCTCTCTCTTCTCCCTCTCTCTTTCTCTCTCTCTCTCGTTCTCTCTCTTTCTCTTTCTCTTTCTCCCTCTCGTTCTCTCTCTCCTTCTCCTTCTCCTTCTCGTTCTCTCTCTCCTTCTCCCTCTCTCTCTCTTTCTCTCTCTTTCTCTCTCTTTCTCTCTCTCTTTCTTCCTCTTTCTCTCTCTCTGCCTCTGTCTTCATTTCTATCTTCTTTCAACCTCTCTCTGTCTTATTTTCCCCCCAGATTGCCTTCAATCCTCACAACCCTCACCTTGCACCACTCGAGGGTGGGGGGATCAACACATTATTCTGTCCCCCTGGAATTGTTGGCCAGGCTATTCCCGGTTCCCCCCAGGGTGTGCTCTAAGTACAGGACCCTGGACCCAGTAACATTTCCACTGAGCTGACCTTTGCTGCGGCCATTGACTGAGGACTGACACGCTTGAAGAAAGTGCTGCTCACTGTGCCACACACTTAGAGAGGAGCAAACACACTGATGCACACTTTGAAGGAACAGACTCTCTCAAACACACACACATACGCATGCAGGCACTCAAGCACACACGCACACACGTGCACACGCACACACATGCACACACACACACACACACACACACACACACACACACACACACACACACACACACACACACACACACACACACACACACACACACACACACACACACACACACACACACACACACACACACACACACAAATCAGAGAGTGAAGCAAAGGCCACATCATCAAGGCCATAAAACAACATCAAACTCCGGTGAATAGGTAAGCATTGGTCAGGTACAGTCCACTGTGATAATAACATGGTAAGAGCCCACCCTAAGCCAGGTCAATCAACCTCTCTACCTCCACACTCTGTGTGACACCTGTTCCAAATAAAGATAATTGGTCAATTTAGCATAATTGAGTTCTGCTACGCTCTCTTAAATCAAGACATTGTGGTCAGCCATTGGGTGTAAATTTGTTGATGGACTTCTTACTTTGTTTTGTCCCAAGGTGAACACTGATTTTCTCTATAACCTGACCCCAGGTCATCTCATTTAGCAGCATGTTGAACTCCTTTTGAACGTGGCATGATGAAATGTACTTATTTCACCCCTGCTTTGTTTTCATCTTTATTCTGTTAGACCTGCTTCTGACTTGCATCATACTTGATTAGTTTCTGTCTGCAGGCTGTTTGTTTGGCTCTCAAAGAAAACAGTGTTACTTATTCTGAGCACAGAGCAACTAGCTCCCAGGGACAACTCTCAGTCATCAGATAGACTCACAATACTCATATAGACAAACAAACCCACTACTTCCTGAGACTCATTTACAGAAATACTGACTCAGCTCTGATAACTCCTAAATCCCAGTGTGTGTGCGAGAGAGAGAGAGAGTGAGAATCTACTGCACTGCATCGCCAATGAACTGTAGAATCAGAAATCATTTGAGAGAGACAGAGAGTTAAAAGTAGCACAGTTCATAGTTCCCAGTGTACAATGTAAACAAACATGGGTAGAGGACAGTAAGTAGGCAGTAGTAACCAACCCAAGGTCCATATAAAACACCAACCCGTGGTGTCACTGCAACAACAGAATTACGCCATGGGTTAACGTTTTAATTACGCCATATGGTTCCGTATCTTAGCTGTCAGTCAAACTCCACAAATGTGAAACTAAAATTTCATTAATTACGGTTAGGGTTAAGGTTAGGGTTAAGGTTAATGTTAAGGTTAGGGTTAAGGTTAAGGTTAGGGTTAGGATTAAGGTTAGGGTTAGGGTTAAGGTTAAGGTTAGGGTTAAGGTTAAGGTTAGGGTTAGGATTAAGGTTAAGGTTAAGGTTAAGGTTAGGGTTAAGGTTAGGGTTAGGGTTAAGGTTAAGGTTAGGGTTAAGGTTAAGGTTAGGGTTATGTTAGGGTTAGGGTTAGGGTTAAGGTTAGGGTTAGGGTTAGGGTTAAGGTTAAGGTTAGGGTTAAGGTTAGGGTTAAGGTTAGGGTTAGGGTTAGGGTTAGGGTTAAGGTTAAGGTTAGGGTTAGGGTTAAGGTTAGGGTTAGGGTTAGGGTTAAGGTTAGGGATTGGGTAAAAAAAACAATAACAACAAAAATGAGTGCATGGCACTGGGATTGAACACAGACCCTTGAAGCCAGTGTCTTCGGCTTAACTCCCACCCACAACCGCTAGCAAGCAGCAAGCCTACTAGATGGTAATAGGTGTTGACGTTGCCTCTAGTGGACGGTATGGCCTACACATTTAGCCAGGTCCAAAACTAGTCTGGTACCTGCAGAATTGACACCTCCTGACGCATTCCATAAGAAAATGGGCTTGTAACAGAGGCTTGTTGTGGTTTTACCACCGGCTCTTATCACCTTCTCCCTGTCTATCTGCTATACCTCCGACCATCACGCCAGTGTTCCAAAAGGGGCGTGGCCATGCATGTGAGTGCTCCTGAGAGTGGCGGGAGGACCTAACACTGAACTAACCATCAAGCCTGCCCTCCTGATTCCTCCATCCTCCTCTGCCACCCTCCCTCTTTTTTCTCAGAACTATTATCTCTGAACAGGAAGCCAAACCGCCAGCGGCTCAGGTGTTACCTGTTTTGGTTCTGATCCGTTACCCTGGTCACCTGTTACCTCTCTCTGACTGCACACACACACATACACACACACACACACACACACACACACACACACATACATACATACATACATACATACACACATACACGCACACGCACACACACACACACACACACACACACACACACACACACACACACACACACACACACACACACACATACATACATACATACATACATACATACATACACAACACAAGCAAACACACATACAGCTCTGTTCACTGACCCTGGCAGTCTGATGGATAGGTCTGATGAAGTCATATCACACATGACTAGGAGAAGGGAGGTGAAACTGTAGACTGTGCTAATTAGCTGACTGGATGAAGAGAGATAGAGATAGAGGGAGAAAGAGAGAGGGATAAGTCACGGAAGGAGAAGGAGAGAGGGATAAGTCACGGAAGGAGAAGGAGAGAGGGATAAGAGATAGAAGGAGAAAGAGAGAGGGATAAGTCACGGAAGGAGAAGGAGAGAGGGATAAGAGATGGAAGGAGAAGGAGAGAGGGATAAGAGATAGAAGGAGAAAGAGAGAGGGATAAGAGATGGAAGGAGAAGGAGAGAGGGTTAAGAGATGGAAGGAGAAGGAGAGAGGGATAAGTCACGGAAGGAGAAGGAGAGAGGGATAAGAGATGGAAGGAGAAGGAGAGAGGGATAAGAGATGGAAGGAGAAGGAGAGAGGGATAAGAGATGGAAGGAGAAGGAGAGAGGGATAAGAGATGGAAGGAGAAAGAGAGAGGGATAAGAGATGGAAGGAGAAGGAGAGAGGGATAAGAGATGGAAGGAGAAAGAGAGAGGGATAAGAGATGGAAGGAGAAGGAGAGAGGGATAAGAGATGGAAGGAGAAGGAGAGAGGGATAAGAGATGGAAGGAGAAGGAGAGAGGGATAAGAGATGGAAGGAGAAAGAGAGGGATAAGAGATAGAAGGAGAACGAGAGAGGGATAAGAGATGGAAGGAGAAAGAGAGAGGGTTAAGACATGGAAGGAGAAGGAGAGAGGGATAAGAGATGGAAGGAGAAAGAGAGAGGGATAAGAGATGGAAGGAGAAGGAGAGAGGGATAAAAGATGGAAGGAGAAGGAGAGAGGGTTAAGACATGGAAGGAGAAGGAGAGAGGGATAAGAGATGAAAGGAGAAGGAGAGAGGGATAAGAGATGGAAGGAGAAGGAGAGAGGGATAAGAGATGGAAGGAGAAGGAGAGAGGGATAAGAGATGGAAGGAGAAGGAGAGAGGGTTAAGACATGGAAGGAGAAAGAGAGAGGGATAAGAGATGGAAGGAGAAGGAGAGAGGGATAAGAGATGGAAGGAGAAGGAGAGAGGGATAAGAGATGGAAGGAGAAGGAGAGAGGGATAAGAGATGGAAGGAGAAGGAGAGAGGGTTAAGACATGGAAGGAGAGAGGGATGAGGAAAGATTGCAAATCAAAAGTAGGGAAGCTTTATTGACAGTGTTGGTTATTTATTCCCATGAAGGGTGATGGGAAATTTAAGAATAACATACTATTTTGCCAAGAGCTAACACCACACACACACACACTCACACACACACACACACACACACACACACACACACACACACACACACACACACACACACACACACACACACACACACACACACACACACACACACACACACACACACACACACACACACACATCGGTCCAGATATTCTAGTGTTTAAGGCCAAACCCTGTCAGATGGAGGTAAGTCAATCCCGGGGGGGAGGGGGGGGGGGTGTAAGTCTAGCCTATGGTGGGACAGGTGAGAGAGTGGGGATTGTTTTCAGGCTCCTGGGGACTTCGTGATTGGCATGGCACCACACTGCCCACCCAACTTCAACAGTCTCAGGTAACCACACTCTCATGGGCCACATAATCACCCTGCTCTGTCTCTCTGTCTGCCTCCACAGGGACCATCTGGAGGAGAGAGAAAGAGAAATAGGTAGACACACAACTCTCTTATGTCCACCCGATCATACATTTTCTTCCACACCCAAAAACAAACACAGGCAGACACATTATACACACCTATCCTGATGACATAAATCCTTTGAGAAGGCAAGGTAACACACAAACACACACATATCTGAGGATCCCCGCTCTTTGTTGCCGTAGTGACATTGTGATTGACACCCTAATCTCTGTGATTATCAACTCACTGTGGTAACAGAGACACCTCTAATCCCATAATAATCTTTCAGTCAACACAAGAGTATCCAGACCTTTGACTCTATAGGACTATAGGTACTAATGAGCACTCTGAAAAATCTCCAACTCTTTGGGTCCATTGAAGACAACCAGAATAATCAGCATGATTTCGTCAAAATTACCAATGATACTTGTGACGTGTCCATGTATTTTCAGTTGGAAGTTTGAATTTTCTAAGAGCTTTGTTATTGTGTTAATTGATTGGTACTGTAGAGAAGCATTGGTCAACAGTCTCCCCCATTGATTATGATCAATATCAGTCTGAAAGGTAATTCCCCTCCACTATAATATGCTTTATTGATTGTTTAATTCATTGGATGGGCATGGGAGTGATGCTCATGTCTTGTTCTTACTCTTGTCCACTCTTGTCACCCCAGAGGAAATTAGACTGGTTTTACTGTTGTGTACTCATCCATCCATCCATCCGTCCGTCCATACGTTCATCCGTTCATCCGTCCGTCTGTCCATCCACCCC
Source organism: Oncorhynchus nerka (assembly GCF_034236695.1). Taxonomy (NCBI): domain Eukaryota; kingdom Metazoa; phylum Chordata; class Actinopteri; order Salmoniformes; family Salmonidae; genus Oncorhynchus; species Oncorhynchus nerka. Next base: position 22,450,946 of record NC_088396.1, read on the forward strand.
CTTTCACCTCTCCTCAACCAGGGCAACTCCAGGCTTAGGTTTCTAGTTAAAAGCTGTTCTTTTTCTACGAGGAACTCGGGGTCTTTTGTTGGTGAAGTGACAACTGTCTCCCTCAGAATAACTGCAGTGAGATGTGCCCAGCAGGGGTCCCAGCCCAGGAAGACAATGGATGTCACGACTTCCCCGAAAAAGACATTGGTTCTTGCACTCTGAATTTAACCCATTTTTGAGTGGCACAATTTGCCATTGTAAAGTGGAATAGATTATGTGTGATTTCTTTGTTGAGGAGAAGGCTCACCACTGAGAGTTGGCATCCAATGCAAAAATGAAATAGTGGTCAACATGGGGTGGAATATACTGTATATAGCACCTACACTCAAAAGGCGAACCGCAGTCCGGATCTGGACCCAGAACGGAGTCGATGCGGGCCGCAGGTTCCAACTAAACAGTTATTTATTTTTATTTAGGAACTGTCAGCCTCGAACCCTGGTATCATATGAAAACACATAAGACGTGGCAAAATGTCTAGAATTAGCTGATATATATACAGAGTGACTTGCAGAGCAATTAGCGTTTATTGCCTTGTTCAGTTTTTTCACCCAAAACCTTTCAATTACTGGCACAACGCTCTTAACCACCAGGCTACCTGCATGTATCCCAGGAATGTAGTTCTACAGAGCAGCTCTTTTTGTCTATGTGTGTGTTTGAGTGCTTGCCTGAATCAGACATCTCTGTATCTTTGTCTCTGGTAGAGAAAGGGAAGCTACAATTCACTCTTATTAAGGGACCTATGCAGCCTTGGGCAGACAGAGAGGCCTGTCGCTCTCCTTTTGTTTTCAGGGGGAAATAATCAAGCCCAGAGTTTTAGCCTTCCCTTTGTGTAGAAACCAGAGAGCCAGAGAACTTGTCTTCTGCATATGAAGAGTTTCGTTCCAAAACGCTACATCCGCCAATTTCTCATATTTGTGTTTTTTCATTAGAAATGATTGCAAAATTGTTTAGCTGGAATGGAGTGTTCATATAGAGTATATTTGACTGTACTATGTGGTTGTCACGCCTAGCTATCTTAATCTTCAGAGGAATTTGTAACTGTAAATCACTGTGGATAAGGCAATCTCCTAATTGACTCAAATGTAAATTTTTCCATACAGATCTCATATTACTGTATTGATTCATAATGTTGTATACATATATACAATACCAGTCAAAAGTTGGGACTCACCTCAAAGCGTGGACCAACTGTCAGGTGTCTTCACCGACATGTTCAACCTCTCCCTGACCCAGGCTGTAATACCTACATGTTTCAAGCAGACCACCATAGACCCTGTGCCCAAGGAAGCGAAAGTAACCTGCCTATATAATTACCGCCCAGTAGCACTGATGTCGGTAGCCATGAAGTGCTTTGAAAGGCTGGTCAGGCTCACATCAACAGCATCCTGCCGGACACCCTATAGCCATCCCTATTCGCATACTGCCCCAACAGATCCACAGATGACGCAATCTCAATCGCACTCCACACTGCCCTTTCTCACCTGGACAAAAGGAAGACCTATGTCAGAATGCTGTTCATCGACTACAGCTCAGCGTTCAACACCATAGTGCCCACAAAGCTCATCACTAAGCTAAGGACTCTGGGACTAAACACCTCACTTTGCAACTGGATCCTGGACTTCCTGACGGGCCGCCCCCAGGTGGTAAGAGTAGGCAACAACATGTCTGCCACGCTGATCCTTAACACTGGGGCCCCTCAGGGGTGTGTACTTAGTCCCCTCCTGCATTCCCTGTTCACCCACGACTGCATGGCCAAACACAACTCCAACACCATCATTAAGTTTGCTGACGACACAACAGTGATAGGCCTGATCACCGACAACGATGAGACAGCCTATAGGGAGGAGGTCAGAGACCTGGACGTGTGGTGCCAGGACAGCAACCTCTCCCTCAATGTGAGCAAGACAAAGGAGCTGATCGTAGACTACAGGAAAAGGCGTGCCGAACAGGCCCCCATTAACATCAACGGGACAGTCGTGAAGAGGGCACGACAAAACCTTTTCCCCCTCAGGAGACTGAAAAGATTTGGCATGGGCCCCCAGATCCTCAAAAGGTTCTACAGCTGCACCATCGAGAGCATCCTGACCGGTTGCATCACCGCCTGGTATGGAAACTGCTCTGTATCTGACCGTAAGGTGCTACAGAGGGTAGTGCGAACGGCCCAGTAAATCACTGGGGCCAAGCTTCCTGCACCCAGGACCTATATAACGGTACCGTAGCGCCAAGTCTAGGACCAAAAGGCTCCTCAACAGCTTCTACCCCCAAGCCATTAGACTGCTGAACAAATAATAAAAATTGCCACCGTTCAATTTACATTGAACCCCCCCCCCTTGTACACTGTTGCTACTCACTGTTTGTTTGATACCTATGCATAGACACTTCTCCCCCACCTACATGTAGAGATTACCTCAACTAGTCTGTACCTGCACACTGACTCGGTACCGGTGCCCCCTGTATATAGCCTTGTTATTGTTATTGTTATTGTGTTACTTTTTATCCTTACTTTTTGTTTTAGCCTACTTGGTAAATATTGTCTTCTTCTTGAGCTGCACTGTTGGTTAAGGGCTTGTAAGTAAGCATTTCTACACTTGTTGTATTCGGCACATCTGGCAAATAAAGTTTGATTTGATTTGACCTACTCATTCAAGTTTTTTTTTTATTTGTACTATTTTCTACATTGAAGAATAATAGTGAAGACATCAAAACAATGAAATAACACATATGGAATCATGTAGTAACCAAAAAAGTGTTCAACAAATCAAAATGTATTTTACATTTTAATTTCTTCAAAGTAGCCACCCTTTGCCTTGATGACTGCTTTGCATACTCTTGTAATTCTCTCAACCAGCTTCACCTGGAATGCTTTTCCAACAGCCTTGAAGGAGTTCCCACATATGCTGAGCACTTCACTTATTTTCCTTCACTCTGCGGTCCAACTCATCCCAAACCATCTCAATTGAGTTGAGTTCAGGTCATCTGCAGCAGCACTCCATCACTTTCCTTCTTGGTCAAATAGCCCTTACACAGCCTGGGGGTGTGATGGGTCATTGTCCTGTTGAAAACAAATGAAAGTACCCCTAAGCGCAAACCAGATGGTATAACGTATTGCTGCAGAATGTCGTGGTAGCCATGCTGGTTAAGCGTGTATTGAATTCACCAGCAAAGCACCCCCACCCCATCACACCTCCTCCTCCATGCTTCACGGTGGGAACCACACATGCAGAGATCATCCATTCACCTTCTCTGCTTCTCACAAATACACGGCGGGTTGGAACCAAAAATGTCAAATTTGGATTGCCTGACCTTCATGTCTTAAAGTAATGGTAGACTGCCTGCCATTTCTCTTTGCTTATTTGAGCTGTTCTTACCATAATATAGACATTTATCAAATAGAGGTATTTTCTGTATAACACCCCCACCTTGTCACAACACAACTGATTGGCTTAAACGCATTAAGAAAGTTCCACAAGGCACACCTGTTAATTGAAATGCATTCCAGGTGACTACCTCATGGATCTGGTTGAGAGTATGCCAAGAGTGTGCAAAGCTGTTATCAAAGCAAAGGGTGGCTACTTAAAAAATATAAAATATAAAATATATAAATATAAAATATTTTCATTAGTTTAACACTTTTTATATATATATACAGTACCAGTCAAAAGTTGGGACACACCTACTCATTCAAGCTTATTTCTTTAATTGTACTATGTTCTACATTGTAGAATACTATGAAAGCTTGTGGGACAAGTGTTACTTTTTGAAACAGGTGTGCCAAGCTTGTAGCGTCATAACCAAGACTCGAGGCTGTAATCGCTGACAAAGGTGCTTCAACAAAGTACTGAATAAAGGGTCTGAATACATACATAAATGTGATATTTCAGTTTTTTATTTGATACATTTGCAAACATTTCTAAAAACCTGTTCTTGCTTTGTCGTTATGGGGTATTTTGTG